>NC_142066.1:11729748-12017248 GCF_059756535.1 Pantherophis guttatus
CTCCTCCCTCCCTCTCTCTCTCTCCCGCTCCCACTCCCGCTCACTTTGTCTCCCCCCCTCTCTCTCTGCATGTGGAGAGAGAGAGAGAGAGAGAGAGAGAGAGAGAGAGAGAGAGAAAGAAAGAAAGGAAGGAAGGAAGGAAAGAAAGAAAGAAAGAAAGAAAGAAAGAAAGAAAGAAAGAAAGAAAGAAAGAAAGAAAGAAAGAAAGAAAGAAAGAAAGAACTGGTTATTTTGAGAGCAGAACCTATGAGCACATTCACATTTGCAAACCGGTAGCGAAGGTAAGTAAATACCATCCCTGCAAACAGCTAACATTAAGATCAGCTCTTTCTTCCTTCTGGCAACCAGGCAGCTTCCTCAGGCTCCTCTCATTGAAAAAATGCAGCCCTATTCTGAGGCTGAACGGACTTGCAGAGCTGCTCTCATGAATGTCTGGGGATCGACAAGTTTCAGACTCACTTCCTCTCGCTGTGTATCCTGTACAGTAATAGACTGCCATGTCCTCTGGTTTGAGGCTGTTCATTTGCAAATAGAGCTGGCTTTTGGGATTGTCCCTGGAGATGGTGAATCGCCCCTTCACTTTGTCTGAGTAGTGAATGGCACTGGAAGGGGAATTTATGTATGCCACCCATTTCATTCCTTTCCCAGGAACCTGTCGCACCCAGTTCATGGAAGAGCCACCAAAGCTGATGCCGGAGGCTTGGCAGGAGAGACGGAGGGACTCTCCAGGTCTTCTCACATCTCCTCCGGACTCCACCAATTTCGCCTGCGATCGGACCCCTTAAATAAAAAGAATTCCAGTGAGCTCTCCTGTATACAAGAATTAAAAGGAAAAGAAACTGAACAGGAAGGAAAGAAATACCTTTGAGGACTGCTAGAAGGGACAGCAGATTTAGCCACAGGATCATTTTTGCTCCCTCTAATAATGGAGCAAATCAACAGGAAAGGATAAGGAAAAGGGCTCAAACTTTGTGTTGGTGGGTGTGACCTGAAAATTAGATACCATATGTCCCATTTAAAGGGAAAATTGCACCTCAATTTACATATCTCTTGGACTAAAAGAACCCAGCAGATCATTTCTTTGCACAGACTTTATTCAGGTGATTTTCAAAAACTGTTAAATAATTTACCGGGTCCTCTGGTTTCAAGTTGTTTGTTTGCTAATAGAATTGATGTTTGGAGGTGGTGAAGCATCCCTTTCCTTTATCCATGTAGTGAAATCATAATCTTGGACAGATATAGCTTTCGTCTGGCAAGATTCCATCTATTAGGTGGAAGCAAATAAAAAATGGGACTTGATTGGATGTCACAAACTCATTATACAAACACATCGGCGTTTCAAAGTTGGAACCAAAACATCACATTGGAAACCTGTGAGCTGTTCCTTATTAGCTTGGTTTTTAACTCGGCAAGTGTACGGATTTCATCAATGTCTTGTTTTTTTTTTCTTGGTTATTTTGTGTGGTCATTTTGCAATTTTACATAATATGTTCTAAAATAGCAAGTCAGTTAATAATGGTCAAACCATAGGAACAGGAAAACAAGGGGGGAAAGGAAAAAAGGAAAGGAAAGGAAAGGAAAGGAAGGGAAAGGAAAGGAAAGGAAAGGAAGGAAGGGAGGGAGGAAGGAAGGAAGGAAGGAAGGAAGGAAGGAAGGAAGGAAGGAAGGAAGAAAGAAAGAAAAGAAAAGAAAAGAAAAGAAGGAAAGAAAGAAAGAAAGAAAGAAAGAAAGAAAGAAAGAAAGAAAGAAAGAAGGATGAGGAGGGAAGGGAAGTAGGAAGAAAGAAAGAAAGAAAGAAAGAAAGAAAGAAAGAAAGAAAGAAAGAAGTTATCCATTTTTCCCCCTAATGATAAAACCCCAAAGGAAAAAAAAACTCAAGCAAAAAGGAAAATTTATACAGCCCCCCCTGCCCCCACTACAGTTTATTTTCTTTCCTCAGATTTTTTGGTTTCCTCCTCTCCAATTGAGAAAGAGGTGCTGATAGCAATATCAGCTCTTTCTCCTTTTGGCAATCAGTCAGTCTTCCCATAATCCTCTTATAGAAAATTGCAGTTTTCTGAGACTGCAGAGCTGCTCTGATGAATGGCAGGTTTTTGCCAAGCTTCAGCTTCACTTCCTCTCACTGTGTGTCTCTTGCACAGTAATAGACTGCCGTGTCCTCTGGTTTGAGATCGTTCACTTGCAGATACAGCTGGCTTTTGGCATCGTCCCTGAAGATGATGAAGCGTCCCTTCACTTTGTCTGAGTAGTAAATGGGACTGGAACCGGTCCCTATGTATGCCACCCATTCCAGTCCTTCCCCAGGAGACTGTCTCACCCAGCCCATGTAATAGCTGCTGAAGGTGAAGCCAGAAGCTTGGCAGGTGAGATGAAGGGACTGTCCAGGTCTTTTCACCTCTCCTCCAGACTCCACCAACTGGATCTCAGATTTAACACCTAAAATGAAAGGAATTTCGGTGAGCTCTCCTGTATACAACAATTGAAATGAAATGAAACCAAATAGGTAGGAAAGAATTACCTCTGAGGATTGCTAGAAAGGACACCAAATTTAGCCACAGGATCATTTTTGCTCCCTCTAATGAATGGAGCGAATTGATAGGACAGGATGTGGGAAAGTGCTCAAACTTTGTATTGGTGGGTGTAACCTGAGAAGGGATATCATGGGGCTCCTTTAAAGGGGAAATTGTGCCTCGATTTACATATCAGTTGAGATAAAAGAACTCTTCAGTGTATTCGGTTACAGAGTATTTCTTTGCACAGACTTTACACCTGTGATTTTCATAACATGTTAAATAATTAGCTGCATCCTCTGATTTCAAATTGTTCATTTGATACCAGAATTAACTTTTGGAGATGTTTCTCTCTCTCTCCCTCTCCCTCTCTCCCTCTCCTTCTTCTCCTTCTCCTTCTCCTTCTCCCTCCCCCTCCTTCCCTCTCCCATTTCCTCCCTCCTACTCTCCCCTCTCCCTCTCCCTCTCCCTCTCCTGCTCCCTCTCCATCCCCCTCCCTCTCTCTCCCTCTCCTCCCTCCCTGTTTCTCTCTCCCGCTCCCACTCCCGCTCACTTTGCCTCCCTCTCCCTCTCTCTCTGCATGTGGAGAGAGAGAGAGAGAGAGAGAGAGAGAGAGAGAGAGAGAGAGAAAGAAAGAAAGAAAGAAAGAAAGAAAGAAAGAAAGAAAGGAAGGAAGGAAGGAAGGAAGGAAGGAAAGAAAGAAAGAAAGAAAGAAAGAAAGAAAGAAAGAAAGAAAGAAAGAAAGAAAGAACTGGTACATGCACACAAAGACCAAAGGGAGAAGATCTGAGTCTCAAGAAAGAAAGAAAAAGCATAAAGCTACCAAGTCAATAAAAGAATAAAGAGGGCTAATTAAGGAATACAATTTCGTATCACTAAAGATTATTTTGAGAGCAGAACTTATGAGCACTTTGCTAGTGCTGTCTTTCAGGGGTTCTTCTTTTTCTCTCTGTCACTCTCTTATTGACTACTCAGTTTATTTATTTCACTCAGATTTTCTGATTTCCTCCCCTTCAATTGGATAACCTCTCCCAAACAGCCAATGGTGGTATTTAGCCGGTTCTAGCTGGTTTGGGCAAACCGGTAGCACTGCAGGAGGCTCCGCCCACCCGCCCGGATGTAATCACATCCATTTTTGATGCTCTGCACATACGCGGAAGGCCACATGCTCACATTTGCAAACCGGTAGTGAAGGTAAGTGAATACCATCCCTGCAAACAGCTAATATTAAGATCAGCTCTTTCTTCCTTCTGGCAACCAGGCAGCTTCCTCAGGCTCCTCTCATTGAAAAAATGCAGCCCTATTCTGAGGCTGAACGGACTTGCAGAGCTGCTCTCATGAATGGCTGGGGATTGACAAGTTTCAGACTCACTTCCTCTCACTGTGTATCCTGTACAGTAATAGACTGCCATGTCCTCTGGTTTGAGGCTGTTCATTTGCAAATAGAGCTGGCTTTTGGGATTGTCCCTGGAGATGGTGAATCGCCCCTTCACTTTGTCTGAGTAGTGAATAGCACTGGAAGGGGAATTTATGTATGCCACCCATTTCATTCCTTTCCCAGGAACCTGTCGCACCCAGTTCATGGAAGAGCCACCAAAGCTGATGCCGTAGGCTTGGCAGGAGAGACGGAGGGACTCTCCAGGTCTCCTTACATCCCCTCCGGACTCCACCAACTTCGCCTGCGATCGGACCCCTTAAATAAAAAGAATTCCAGTGAGCTCTCCTGTATACAAGAATTAAAAGGAAAAGAAACTGAACAGGAAGGAAAGAAATACCTCTGAGGACTGCTAGAAAGGACAGCAGATTTAGCCACAGGATCATTTGTCCTCCCTCTAATAATGGAGCAAATCAACGGGAAAGGATCAGGAAAAGGGCTCAAACTTTGTGTTGGTGGGTGTGACCCGAAAATAGATACCATATGTTCCATTTAAAGGGAAAATTGCACCTCAATTTACATATCTCTTGGACTAAAAGAACCCAGCAGATCATTTCTTTGCACAGACTTTATTCAGGTGATTTTCAAAAACTGTTAAATAATTTACCGGGTCCTCTGGTTTCAAGTTGTTTGTTTGCTAATAGAATTGATGTTTGGAGGTGGTGAAGCATCCCTTTCCTTTATCCATGTATTGAAATGATAATCTTGGAAAGATATAGCTTTCGTCTGGCAAGATTCCATCTATTAGGTGGAAGCAAATAAAAAATGGGACTTGGTTGGATGTCACAAACTTACCACCTTTAGAGGGCTCCATGGCTCAGGACCAGGGTACTTATGAGACCGCCTTCTGCCTCTAGTAGCCTCTCACCAACCAGTTCGCTCCCATAGAGAGGGCTCCTCAGGGTGCCGTCGGCCAAACAATGTCGACTGGCGGCCCCCAGGGGGAGAGCCTCTGTGGGGGCACCTGCCATCTGGAACGTATCTCCCCCGGAGATACGGAGGATCCAAGACTTACGCATCTTCCGCCGCGCCCTAAAAACATTTTTATTCCAACAGGCTGGTCTGGCCTAACTCTCCCTTTTAAATTGGGTTTTAAATGTTTTTAGATAAATTGAATGTCTTAAATTTGTTCTTTGAGCCTAAATTATTTAATCTGTTTTTAATAGTTTTTTAACTTTTGTATGTCTTTGTATTTTATCTTGGCTGTTCACCACCCTGAGTCCTTCGGGAGTAGGGCGGTATACAAATATGATAAAATAAATAAATAAATAAAATAAAATTATACAAACACATTGGTGTTTCAAAGTTGGAACCAAAACATCACATTGGAAGTTTGTGAGTTTGTGGGTGTAACCTGAAAAGGGATATCATGGGGCTCCTTTAAAGGGGAAATTGTGCCTCAATTTACATATCAGTTGAGATAAAAGAACTCTTCAGAGTATTCGGTTACAGAGTATTTCCTTGCACAGGCTTTACACCTGTGATTTTCATAAAATGTTAAATAGCTGCATCCTCTGATTTCAAATTGTTCATTTGATACCAGAATTAACTTTTGGAGATGGTGACGCATTCCCCACCCTTTAACCATGTAGTAAAATCTGAACCTTAGTAAAGTTGAAGCTTTAGTTTGGCAAGTTTCTGTCTATTAGATGTAAACAAATAAAGAATTGGACTTGATTGGATGTCACGGTCTCATCTTTGGGCTTGGGCCTGGCACTGCCAGCCAACTTTCCCTTTCCCTACAAACACATTGGCGTTTCAAAGTTGGAACCAAAACATCACATTGGATGCCTGTGAGCTGTTCCTTATTAGTTCGGTTTTTAACTCGCGAAGTGTACAGATTTCATCAATGGCTTTTTTTTTTTCTTGGTTATTTTGTGTGGTCATTTTGCAATTTTACATAATATGTTCTAAAATAGCAAGTCAGTTAATAATGGTCAAACTATAGGAACAGGAAAACAAGGAGGGAAAGGAAAAAAGGAAAGGAAAGGAAAGGAAAGGAAAGGAAAGGAAAGGAAAGGAAAGGAAAGGAGGAAGGAAAGAAGGAAGGAAGGAAGCAAAGAAGGAAAGAAGGAAGGAAAGAAGGAAGGAAGGCAGAAAGAAAGAAAGAAAAGAAAAGAAAAGAAAAGAAAGAAAGAAAGAAAGAGAGAGAGAGAGAGAGAGAAAGAAAGATGAGGAGGGAAGGGAAGTAGGAAGAAAGAAAGAAAGAAAGAAAGAAAGAAAGAAAGAAAGAAAGAAAGAAAGAAAGAAGTCATCCATTTTTCCCCTAATGATAAAACCCCAAAGGAAAAAAAAAACTCAAGCAAAAAGGAAAATTTATATAGCCACCCCCCTGCCCCCACTACAGTTTATTTTCTTTCCTCAGATTTTTTGGTTTCCTCCTCTCCACTTGGGAAAGAGCTGCTGATAGCAATATCAGCTCTTTCTCCTTTTGGCAATCAGTCAGTCTTCCCATAATCCCCTTATAGAAAATTGCAGTTTTCTGAGACTGCAGAGCTGCTCTGATGAATGGCAGGTTTTTGCCAAGCTTCAGCTTCACTTCCTCTCACTGTGTGTCTCTTGCACAATAATAGACTGCCGTGTCCTCTGGTTTGAGATCGTTCACTTGCAGATACAGCTGGCTTTTGGCATCGTCCCTGAAGATGATGAAGCGGCCCTTCACTTTGTCTGAGTAGTAAATGGGACTGGAACTGGTCCCTATGTATGCCACCCATTCCAGTCCTTCCCCAGGAGACTGTCTCACCCAGCCCATGTAATAGCTGCTGAAGGTGAAGCCAGAAGCTTGGCAGGTGAGATGAAGGGACTGTCCAGGTCTTTTCACCTCTCCTCCAGACTCCACCAACTGGATCTCAGATTTAACACCTAAAATAAAAGACAATTCAGTGACTTTTCTTGCATACAACAATTGAAATGAAATGAAACCGAATAGGTAGGAAAGAATTACCTCTGAGGATTGCTAGAAAGGAAACCAAGTTTAGCCACAGGATCATTTTTGCTCCTTCTAATGAATGGAACGAATTGATAGGACAGGATATGGGAAAGTGCTCAAACTTTCTGTTGGTGGGTGTAACCTGAAAAGGGATATCATGGGGCTCCTTTAAAGGGGAAATTGTGCCTCGATTTACATATCAGTTGAGATAAAAGAACTCTTCAGAGTATTCGGTTACAGAGTATTTCTTTGCACAGACTTTACACCTGTGATTTTCATAAAATGTTAAATAATTAGCTGCATCCTCTGATTTCAAATTGTTCATTTGATACCAGAATTGACTTTTGGAGATGTTTCTCTCTCTCTCTCCCTCTCCCTCTCTCCCTCTCCTTCTTCTCCTTCTCCTTCTCCCTCCCCCTCCTTCCCTCTCCCTCTCCCTCTCCCTCTCCTGCTCCCTCTCCATCCCCCTCCCTCTCTCTCCCTCTCCTCCCTCCCTCTCTCTCCCGCTCCCACTCCCGCTCACTTTGCCTCCCTCCCCCTCTCTCTCTGCATGTGGAGAGAGAGAGAGAGAGAGAGAGAGAGAGAGAGAGAAAGAAAGAAAGAAAGAAAGAAAGAAAGAAAGAAAGAAAGAAAGAAAGAAAGAAAAAAAGGAAGGAAGGAAGGAAGGAAGGAAAGAAAGAAAGAAAGAAAGAAAGAAAGAAAGAAAGAAAGAAAGAAAGAAAGAAAGAACTGGTACATGCGCACAAAGACCAAAGGGAGAAGATCTGAGTCTCAAGAAAGAAAGAAAAAGCATAAAACTACCAACTCAATAAAAGAATGAAGAGTGCTAATTAAGGAATACAATTTTGTGTCACTAAAGATTATTTTGAGAGCAGAACCTATGACCACTTTGTTATTGCTGTCTTTCAGGGGTTCTCCTTTTTTCTCTCTGTCACTCTCTTATTGACTACTCAGTTTATTTCCTTCGCTCAGATTTTCTGATTTCCTCCCCTTCAATTGGATAACATCTCCCAAACAGCCAGTGGTGGTATTTAGCCGGTTCTATCTGGTTTGGGCAAACCGGTAGCAGTGCAGGAGGCTCCGCCCACCACCCGGACGTAATCACATCCATTTTTTATGCTCAGTACATGCGCGGAAAGTGCGCACATTCACATTTGCAAACCGGTAGCGAAGGTAAGTGAATACCATCCCTGCAAACAGCTAATATTAAGATCAGCTCTTTCTTCCTTCTGGCAACCAGGCAGCTTCCTCAGGCTCCTCTCATTGAAAAAATGCAGCCCTATTCTGAGGCTGAACGGGCTTGCAGAGCTGCTCTGATGAATGGCTGGGGATTGACAAGTTTCAGACTCACTTCCTCTCACTGTGTATCCTGTACAGTAATAGACTTCCATGTCCTCTGGTTTGAGGCTGTTCATTTGCAAATAGAGCTGGCTTTTGGGATTGTCCCTGGAGATGGTGAATCGCCCCTTCACTTTGTCTGAGTAGTGAATAGCACTGGAAGGGGAATTTATGTATGCCACCCATTTCATTCCTTTCCCAGGAACCTGTCGCACCCAGTTCATGGAAGAGCCACCAAAGCTGATGCCGTAGGCTTGGCAGGAGAGACGGAGGGACTCTCCAGGTCTCCTTACATCCCCTCCGGACTCCACCAACTTCGCCTGCGATCGGACCCCTTAAATAAAAAGAATTCCAGTGAGCTCTCCTGTATACAAGAATTAAAAGGAAAAGAAACTGAACAGGAAGGAAAGAAATACCTCTGAGGACTGCTAGAAAGGACAGCAGATTTAGCCACAGGATCATTTGTCCTCCCTCTAATAATGGAGCAAATCAACGGGAAAGGATCAGGAAAAGGGCTCAAACTTTGTGTTGGTGGGTGTGACCCGAAAATAGATACCATATGTTCCATTTAAAGGGAAAATTGCACCTCAATTTACATATCTCTTGGACTAAAAGAACCCAGCAGATCATTTCTTTGCACAGACTTTATTCAGGTGATTTTCAAAAACTGTTAAATAATTTACCGGGTCCTCTGGTTTCAAGTTGTTTGTTTGCTAATAGAATTGATGTTTGGAGGTGGTGAAGCATCCCTTTCCTTTATCCATGTATTGAAATGATAATCTTGGAAAGATATAGCTTTCGTCTGGCAAGATTCCATCTATTAGGTGGAAGCAAATAAAAAATGGGACTTGGTTGGATGTCACAAACTTACCACCTTTAGAGCGCTCCATGGCTCAGGACCAGGGTACTTATGAGACCGCCTTCTGCCTCTAGTAGCCTCTCACCAACCAGTTCGCTCCCATAGAGAGGGCTCCTCAGGGTGCCGTCGGCCAAACAATGTCGACTGGCGGCCCCCAGGGGGAGAGCCTCTGTGGGGGCACCTGCCATCTGGAACGTATCTCCCCCGGAGATACGGAGGATCCAAGACTTACGCATCTTCCGCCGCGCCCTAAAAACATTTTTATTCCAACAGGCTGGTCTGGCCTAACTCTCCCTTTTAAATTGGGTTTTAAATGTTTTTAGATAAATTGAATGTCTTAAATTTGTTCTTTGAGCCTAAATTATTTAATCTGTTTTTAATAGTTTTTTAACTTTTGTATGTCTTTGTATTTTATCTTGGCTGTTCACCACCCTGAGTCCTTCGGGAGTAGGGCGGTATACAAATATGATAAAATAAATAAATAAATAAAATAAAATTATACAAACACATTGGTGTTTCAAAGTTGGAACCAAAACATCACATTGGAAGTTTGTGAGTTTGTGGGTGTAACCTGAAAAGGGATATCATGGGGCTCCTTTAAAGGGGAAATTGTGCCTCAATTTACATATCAGTTGAGATAAAAGAACTCTTCAGAGTATTCGGTTACAGAGTATTTCCTTGCACAGGCTTTACACCTGTGATTTTCATAAAATGTTAAATAGCTGCATCCTCTGATTTCAAATTGTTCATTTGATACCAGAATTAACTTTTGGAGATGGTGACGCATTCCCCACCCTTTAACCATGTAGTAAAATCTGAACCTTAGTAAAGTTGAAGCTTTAGTTTGGCAAGTTTCTGTCTATTAGATGTAAACAAATAAAGAATTGGACTTGATTGGATGTCACGGTCTCATCTTTGGGCTTGGGCCTGGCACTGCCAGCCAACTTTCCCTTTCCCTACAAACACATTGGCGTTTCAAAGTTGGAACCAAAACATCACATTGGATGCCTGTGAGCTGTTCCTTATTAGTTCGGTTTTTAACTCGCGAAGTGTACAGATTTCATCAATGGCTTTTTTTTTTTCTTGGTTATTTTGTGTGGTCATTTTGCAATTTTACATAATATGTTCTAAAATAGCAAGTCAGTTAATAATGGTCAAACTATAGGAACAGGAAAACAAGGAGGGAAAGGAAAGGAAAGGAAAGGAAAGGAAAGGAAAGGAAAGGAAAGGAAAGGAAAGGAAAGGAAAGGAGGAAGGAAAGAAGGAAGGAAGGAAGCAAAGAAGGAAAGAAGGAAGGAAAGAAGGAAGGAAGGCAGAAAGAAAGAAAGAAAAGAAAAGAAAAGAAAGAAAGAAAGAAAGAAAGAAAGAGAGAGAGAGAAAGAAAGATGAGGAGGGAAGGGAAGTAGGAAGAAAGAAAGAAAGAAAGAAAGAAAGAAAGAAAGAAAGAAAGAAAGAAAGAAGTTATCCATTTTTCCCCCTAATGATAAAACCCCAAAGGAAAAAAAAACTCAAGCAAAAAGGAAAATTTATACAGCCCCCCCTGCCCCCACTACAGTTTATTTTCTTTCCTCAGATTTTTTGGTTTCCTCCTCTCCAATTGAGAAAGAGGTGCTGATAGCAATATCAGCTCTTTCTCCTTTTGGCAATCAGTCAGTCTTCCCATAATCCTCTTATAGAAAATTGCAGTTTTCTGAGACTGCAGAGCTGCTCTGATGAATGACAGGTTTTTGCCAAGCTTCAGCTTCACTTCCTCTCACTGTGTGTATCTTGCACAGTAATAGACTGCCGTGTCCTCTGGTTTGAGATCGTTCACTTGCAGATACAGCTGGCTTTTGGCATCGTCCCTGAAGATGATGAAGCGGCCCTTCACTTTGTCTGAGTAGTAAATGGGACTGGAACCGGTCCCTATGTATGCCACCCATTCCAGTCCTTCCCCAGGAGACTGTCTCACCCAGCCCATGTAATAGCTGCTGAAGGTGAAGCCAGAAGCTTGGCAGGTGAGATGAAGGGACTGTCCAGGTCTTTTCACCTCTCCTCCAGACTCCACCAACTGGATCTCAGATTTAACACCTAAAATGAAAGGAATTTCGGTGAGCTCTCCTGTATACAACAATTGAAATGAAATGAAACCAAATAGGTAGGAAAGAATTACCTCTGAGGATTGCTAGAAAGGACACCAAATTTAGCCACAGGATCATTTTTGCTCCCTCTAATGAATGGAGCGAATTGATAGGACAGGATGTGGGAAAGTGCTCAAACTTTGTGTTGGTGGGTGTAACCTGAAAAGGGATATCATGGGGCTCCTTTAAAGGGGAAATTGTGCCTCGATTTACATATCAGTTGAGATAAAAGAACTCTTCAGAGTATTCGGTTACAGAGTATTTCTTTGCACAGACTTTACACCTGTGATTTTCATAAAATGTTAAATAATTAGCTGCATCCTCTGATTTCAAATTGTTCATTTGATACCAGAATTGACTTTTGGAGATGTTTCTCTCTCTCTCTCCCTCTCCCTCTCTCCCTCTCCTTCTTCTCCTTCTCCTTCTCCTTCTCCCTCCCCCTCCTTCCCTCTCCCTCTCCCTCTCCCTCTCCTGCTCCCTCTCCATCCCCCTCCCTCTCTCTCCCTCTCCTCCCTCCCTCTCTCTCCCGCTCCCACTCCCGCTCACTTTGCCTCCCTCCCCCTCTCTCTCTGCATGTGGAGAGAGAGAGAGAGAGAGAGAGAGAGAGAGAGAGAGAAAGAAAGAAAGAAAGAAAGAAAGAAAGAAAGAAAGAAAAAAAAAAAGAAAGGAAGGAAGGAAGGAAGGAAGGAAGGAAAGAAAGAAAGAAAGAAAGAAAGAAAGAAAGAAAGAAAGAAAGAAAGAAAAAAAGAAAGAAAGAAAGAAAGAAAGAAAGAAAGAAAGAACTGGTACATGCGCACAAAGACCAAAGGGAGAAGATCTGAGTCTCAAGAAAGAAAGAAAAAGCATAAAACTACCAACTCAATAAAAGAATGAAGAGTGCTAATTAAGGAATACAATTTTGTGTCACTAAAGATTATTTTGAGAGCAGAACCTATGACCACTTTGTTATTGCTGTCTTTCAGGGGTTCTCCTTTTTTCTCTCTGTCACTCTCTTATTGACTACTCAGTTTATTTCCTTCGCTCAGATTTTCTGATTTCCTCCCCTTCAATTGGATAACATCTCCCAAACAGCCAGTGGTGATATTTAGCCGGTTCTATCTGGTTTGGGCAAACCGGTAGCAGTGCAGGAGGCTCCGCCCACCCACCCGGATGTAATCACATCCATTTTTTATGCTCAGTGCATGCGCGGAAGGCCACATGCTCACATTTGCAAACCGGTAGCGAAGGTAAGTGAATACCATCCCTGCAAACAGCTAATATTAAGATCAGCTCTCTCTCCCTCTCCTCCCTCCCTCTCTCTCTCTCCCGCTCCCACTCCCGCTCACTTTGTCTCCCCCCCTCTCTCTCTGCATGTGGAGAGAGAGAGAGAGAGAGAGAGAGAGAGAGAGAAAGAAAGAAAGGAAGGAAGGAAGGAAAGAAAGAAAGAAAGAAAGAAAGAAAGAAAGAAAGAAAGAAAGAAAGAAAGAAAGAAAGAAAGAAAGAAAGAACTGGTTATTTTGAGAGCAGAACCTATGAGCACATTCACATTTGCAAACCGGTAGCGAAGGTAAGTAAATACCATCCCTGCAAACAGCTAACATTAAGATCAGCTCTTTCTTCCTTCTGGCAACCAGGCAGCTTCCTCAGGCTCCTCTCATTGAAAAAATGCAGCCCTATTCTGAGGCTGAACGGACTTGCAGAGCTGCTCTCATGAATGTCTGGGGATCGACAAGTTTCAGACTCACTTCCTCTCGCTGTGTATCCTGTACAGTAATAGACTGCCATGTCCTCTGGTTTGAGGCTGTTCATTTGCAAATAGAGCTGGCTTTTGGGATTGTCCCTGGAGATGGTGAATCGCCCCTTCACTTTGTCTGAGTAGTGAATGGCACTGGAAGGGGAATTTATGTATGCCACCCATTTCATTCCTTTCCCAGGAACCTGTCGCACCCAGTTCATGGAAGAGCCACCAAAGCTGATGCCGGAGGCTTGGCAGGAGAGACGGAGGGACTCTCCAGGTCTTCTCACATCTCCTCCGGACTCCACCAATTTCGCCTGCGATCGGACCCCTTAAATAAAAAGAATTCCAGTGAGCTCTCCTGTATACAAGAATTAAAAGGAAAAGAAACTGAACAGGAAGGAAAGAAATACCTTTGAGGACTGCTAGAAGGGATAGCAGATTTAGCCACAGGATCATTTTTGCTCCCTCTAATAATGGAGCAAATCAACAGGAAAGGATAAGGAAAAGGGCTCAAACTTTGTGTTGGTGGGTGTGACCTGAAAATTAGATACCATATGTCCCATTTAAAGGGAAAATTGCACCTCAATTTACATATCTCTTGGACTAAAAGAACCCAGCAGATCATTTCTTTGCACAGACTTTATTCAGGTGATTTTCAAAAACTGTTAAATAATTTACCGGGTCCTCTGGTTTCAAGTTGTTTGTTTGCTAATAGAATTGATGTTTGGAGGTGGTGAAGCATCCCTTTCCTTTATCCATGTAGTGAAATCATAATCTTGGACAGATATAGCTTTCGTCTGGCAAGATTCCATCTATTAGGTGGAAGCAAATAAAAAATGGGACTTGATTGGATGTCACAAACTCATTATACAAACACATCGGCGTTTCAAAGTTGGAACCAAAACATCACATTGGAAACCTGTGAGCTGTTCCTTATTAGCTTGGTTTTTAACTCGGCAAGTGTACGGATTTCATCAATGTCTTGTTTTTTTTTTCTTGGTTATTTTGTGTGGTCATTTTGCAATTTTACATAATATGTTCTAAAATAGCAAGTCAGTTAATAATGGTCAAACCATAGGAACAGGAAAACAAGGGGGGAAAGGAAAAAAGGAAAGGAAAGGAAAGGAAAGGAAGGAAGGGAGGGAGGAAGGAAGGAAGGAAGGAAGGAAGGAAGAAAGAAAGAAAGAAAAGAAAAGAAAAGAAGGAAAGAAAGAAAGAAAGAAAGAAAGAAAGAAAGAAAGAAAGAAAGAAAGAAAGAAAGAAGGATGAGGAGGGAAGGGAAGTAGGAAGAAAGAAAGAAAGAAAGAAAGAAAGAAAGAAAGAAAGAAAGAAAGAAAGAAGTTATCCATTTTTCCCCCTAATGATAAAACCCCAAAGGAAAAAAAAACTCAAGCAAAAAGGAAAATTTATACAGCCCCCCCTGCCCCCACTACAGTTTATTTTCTTTCCTCAGATTTTTTGGTTTCCTCCTCTCCAATTGAGAAAGAGGTGCTGATAGCAATATCAGCTCTTTCTCCTTTTGGCAATCAGTCAGTCTTCCCATAATCCTCTTATAGAAAATTGCAGTTTTCTGAGACTGCAGAGCTGCTCTGATGAATGACAGGTTTTTGCCAAGCTTCAGCTTCACTTCCTCTCACTGTGTGTATCTTGCACAGTAATAGACTGCCGTGTCCTCTGGTTTGAGATCGTTCACTTGCAGATACAGCTGGCTTTTGGCATCGTCCCTGAAGATGATGAAGCGGCCCTTCACTTTGTCTGAGTAGTAAATGGGACTGGAACCGGTCCCTATGTATGCCACCCATTCCAGTCCTTCCCCAGGAGACTGTCTCACCCAGCCCATGTAATAGCTGCTGAAGGTGAAGCCAGAAGCTTGGCAGGTGAGATGAAGGGACTGTCCAGGTCTTTTCACCTCTCCTCCAGACTCCACCAACTGGATCTCAGATTTAACACCTAAAATGAAAGGAATTTCGGTGAGCTCTCCTGTATACAACAATTGAAATGAAATGAAACCAAATAGGTAGGAAAGAATTACCTCTGAGGATTGCTAGAAAGGACACCAAATTTAGCCACAGGATCATTTTTGCTCCCTCTAATGAATGGAGCGAATTGATAGGACAGGATGTGGGAAAGTGCTCAAACTTTGTGTTGGTGGGTGTAACCTGAAAAGGGATATCATGGGGCTCCTTTAAAGGGGAAATTGTGCCTCGATTTACATATCAGTTGAGATAAAAGAACTCTTCAGAGTATTCGGTTACAGAGTATTTCTTTGCACAGACTTTACACCTGTGATTTTCATAAAATGTTAAATAATTAGCTGCATCCTCTGATTTCAAATTGTTCATTTGATACCAGAATTGACTTTTGGAGATGTTTCTCTCTCTCTCTCCCTCTCCCTCTCTCCCTCTCCTTCTTCTCCTTCTCCTTCTCCTTCTCCCTCCCCCTCCTTCCCTCTCCCTCTCCCTCTCCCTCTCCTGCTCCCTCTCCATCCCCCTCCCTCTCTCTCCCTCTCCTCCCTCCCTCTCTCTCCCGCTCCCACTCCCGCTCACTTTGCCTCCCTCCCCCTCTCTCTCTGCATGTGGAGAGAGAGAGAGAGAGAGAGAGAGAGAGAGAGAGAAAGAAAGAAAGAAAGAAAGAAAGAAAGAAAGAAAGAAAAAAAAAAAGAAAGGAAGGAAGGAAGGAAGGAAGGAAGGAAAGAAAGAAAGAAAGAAAGAAAGAAAGAAAGAAAGAAAGAAAGAAAGAAAGAAAGAAAGAAAAAAAGAAAGAAAGAAAGAAAGAAAGAAAGAAAGAACTGGTACATGCGCACAAAGACCAAAGGGAGAAGATCTGAGTCTCAAGAAAGAAAGAAAAAGCATAAAACTACCAACTCAATAAAAGAATGAAGAGTGCTAATTAAGGAATACAATTTTGTGTCACTAAAGATTATTTTGAGAGCAGAACCTATGAGCACTTTGTTATTGCTGTCTTTCAGGGGTTCTCCTTTTTTCTCTCTGTCACTCTCTTATTGACTACTCAGTTTATTTCCTTCGCTCAGATTTTCTGATTTCCTCCCCTTCAATTGGATAACATCTCCCAAACAGCCAGTGGTGATATTTAGCCGGTTCTATCTGGTTTGGGCAAACCGGTAGCAGTGCAGGAGGCTCCGCCCACCCACCCGGATGTAATCACATCCATTTTTTATGCTCAGTGCATGCGCGGAAGGCCACATGCTCACATTTGCAAACCGGTAGCGAAGGTAAGTGAATACCATCCCTGCAAACAGCTAATATTAAGATCAGCTCTCTCTCCCTCTCCTCCCTCCCTCTCTCTCTCTCCCGCTCCCACTCCCGCTCACTTTGTCTCCCTCCCCCTCTCTCTCTGCATGTGGAGAGAGAGAGAGAGAGAGAGAGAGAGAGAGAGAGAGAGAAAGAAAGAAAGAAAGAAAGGAAGGAAGGAAGGAAGGAAGGAAGGAAAGAGAGAAAGAAAGAAAGAAAGAAAGAAAGAAAGAAAGGAAGGAAGGAAGGAAGGAAGGAAGGAAGGAAGGAAGGAAGGAAGGAAAGAAAGAAAGAAAGAAAGAAAGAAAGAAAGAAAGAAAGAAAGAAAGAAAGAAAGAAAGAACTGGTTATTTTGAGAGCAGAACCTATGAGCACATTCACATTTGCAAACCGGTAGCGAAGGTAAGTAAATACCATCCCTGCAAACAGCTAATATTAAGATCAGCTCTCTCTCCCTCTCCTCCCTCCCTCTCTCTCTCTCCCGCTCCCACTCCCGCTCACTTTGTCTCCCCCCCTCTCTCTCTGCATGTGGAGAGAGAGAGAGAGAGAGAGTGAGAGAGAGAGAGAGAGAAAGAAAGAAAGGAAGGAAGGAAGGAAAGAAAGAAAGAAAGAAAGAAAGAAAGAAAGAAAGAAAGAAAGAAAGAAAGAAAGAAAGAAAGAACTGGTTATTTTGAGAGCAGAACCTATGAGCACATTCACATTTGCAAACCGGTAGCGAAGGTAAGTAAATACCATCCCTGCAAACAGCTAACATTAAGATCAGCTCTTTCTTCCTTCTGGCAACCAGGCAGCTTCCTCAGGCTCCTCTCATTGAAAAAATGCAGCCCTATTCTGAGGCTGAACGGACTTGCAGAGCTGCTCTCATGAATGTCTGGGGATCGACAAGTTTCAGACTCACTTCCTCTCGCTGTGTATCCTGTACAGTAATAGACTGCCATGTCCTCTGGTTTGAGGCTGTTCATTTGCAAATAGAGCTGGCTTTTGGGATTGTCCCTGGAGATGGTGAATCGCCCCTTCACTTTGTCTGAGTAGTGAATAGTAGGAAGGGGAATTTATGTATGCCACCCATTTCATTCCTTTCCCAGGAACCTGTCGCACCCAGTTCATGGAAGAGCCACCAAAGCTGATGCCGGAGGCTTGGCAGGAGAGATGGAGGGACTCTCCAGGTCTTCTCACATCTCCTCCGGACTCCACCAACTTCGCCTGCGATCGGACCCCTTAAATAAAAAGAATTCCAGTGAGCTCTCCTGTATACAAGAATTAAAAGGAAAAGAAACTGAACAGGAAGGAAAGAAATACCTTTGAGGACTGCTAGAAGGGATAGCAGATTTAGCCACAGGATCATTTTTGCTCCCTCTAATAATGGAGCGAATCAACAGGAAAGGATCAGGAAAAGGGCTCAAATTTTGTGTTGTTTGGTGTGACCTGAAAATAGATACCATATGTCCCATTTAAAGGGAAAATTGCACCTCAATTTACATATCTCTTGGACTAAAAGAACCCAGCAGATCATTTCTTTGCACAGACTTTATTCAGGTGAATTTCAAAAACTGTTAAATAATTTACCGGGTCCTCTGGTTTCAAGTTGTTTGTTTGCTAATAGAATTGATGTTTGGAGGTGGTGAAGCATCCCTTTCCTTTATCCATGTAGTGAAATCATAATCTTGGACAGATATAGCTTTCGTCTGGCAAGATTCCATCTATTAGGTGGAAGCAAATAAAAAATGGGACTTGATTGGATGTCACAAACTCATTATACAAACACATCGGCGTTTCAAAGTTGGAACCAAAACATCACATTGGAAACCTGTGAGCTGTTCCTTATTAGCTTGGTTTTTAACTCGGCAAGTGTACGGATTTCATCAATGTCTTGTTTTTTTTTTCTTGGTTATTTTGTGTGGTCATTTTGCAATTTTACATAATATGTTCTAAAATAGCAAGTCAGTTAATAATGGTCAAACCATAGGAACAGGAAAACAAGGGGGGGAAAAAGGAAAGGAAAGGAAAAGAAAGGAGGAAGGAAAGAAGGAAGGAAGGAAGGAAAGAAGGAAAGAAGGAAGGAAGGAAGGCAGAAAGAAAGAAAGAAAAGAAAAGAAAGAAAGAAAGAAAGAAGGATGAGGAGGCAAGGGAAGTAGGAAGAAAGAAAGAAAGAAAGAAAGAAAGAAAGAAAGAAAGAAAGAAAGAAAGAAAGAAGTTATCCATTTTTCCCCTAATGATAAAACCCCAAAGGAAAAAAAAACTCAAGCAAAAAGGAAAATTTATATAGCCCCCCCCCCCCTGCCCCCACTACAGTTTATTTTCTTTCCTCAGATTTTTTGGTTTCCTCCTCTCCAATTGAGAAAGAGGTGCTGATAGCAATATCAGCTCTTTCTCCTTTTGGCAATCAGTCAGTCTTCCCATAATCCTCTTATAGAAAATTGCAGTTTTCTGAGACTGCAGAGCTGCTCTGATGAATGACAGGTTTTTGCCAAGCTTCAGCTTCACTTCCTCTCACTGTGTGTATCTTGCACAGTAATAGACTGCCGTGTCCTCTGGTTTGAGATCGTTCACTTGCAGATACAGCTGGCTTTTGGCATCATCCCTGAAGATGGTGAAGCGGCCCTTCACTTTGTCTGAGTAGTAAATGGGACTGGAACTGGTCCCTATGTATGCCACCCATTCCAGTCCTTCCCCAGGAGACTGTCTCACCCAGCCCATGTAATAGCTGCTGAAGGTGAAGCCAGAAGCTTGGCAGGTGAGATGAAGGGACTGTCCAGGTCTTTTCACCTCTCCTCCAGACTCCACCAACTGGATCTCAGATTTAACACCTAAAATGAAAGGAATTTCGGTGAGCTCTCCTGTATACAACAATTGAAATGAAATGAAACCGAATAGGTAGGAAAGAATTACCTCTGAGGATTGCTAGAAAGGAAACCAAGTTTAGCCACAGGATCATTTTTGCTCCTTCTAATGAATGGAACAAATTGATAGGACAGGATATGGGAAAGTGCTCAAACTTTCTGTTGGTGGGTGTAACCTGAAAAGGGATATCATGTGGCTCCTTTAAAGGGGAAATTGTGCCTCAATTTACATATCAGTTGGGATAAAAGACCCTTCAGCATATTCAGTTATAAATTGCTTTCCACAGACTTTACACCTGTGATTTTCAAAAACGGTTAAATAATAGTATGTGTCGTCTGATTTCAAGTTGTTCATTTGCTACTAGAATTGGCTTTTGGAGTTGGTGAAGCATCCCTTCCTTTTATCCATGTAGTAAAATCTGAACCTTGTAAAGTTATACCTTTAGTTTGGCAAGATTCTGTCTATTAGGTGGAAGCAAATAAAGATTTGGACTTGATTGGATCTCACTGTCTCTGGACTTGGACCTAGCACTGCCAGCCAATACTCCCTAGCCAAAGATACCCAGAGCATGTCCCTCTTGCCAGATCAGAATGGATTGGGTAGAAACAATATGTGAAATATTTCCTTTTAAATTTATTGTGCAGACAAAGGGCTTTATTGTACTTTTGGTTGAAGGTTAAGGAAAGTGGTTCTAAGTAGCACAGAGAAATCATGGACTAATCATTTTTGAAACAGATATGTTAAGAGACAGAACTTGAAAGTGGTAAATCTCGTTCAAATCTGTTTTCTTAATCAGGTTACATTTTCAAGAATCTCATAATTTGTTGTTGTTGTTGTTAGTTAAGAAGTCATGTCCGACCCATCATGGCCCCATGGACAACGTTCCTCCAGGCCTTCCTGTCCTCTACCATCTTCTGGAGTCCATTTAAGCTCACTCCGACTGCTTCAGTGACTCCATCCAGCCACCCCGTTCTCTGTCGTCCTCTTTTATTGCAACACTGTGAATTACAGTATGTTCATTCACAGCTGAGTCCCAATTAGTTGCAAAAAGTCCTTCGGGATAATCACCCAACCTTTATCTCCCTTGACACTCTGCCAAAGACCTACTTGGCAAAGCCACACAGATTCCAGAATCAAACAGAGATGCCAACTGGGAACAGGAATAACAATGTTGCTTTCCTGCAAAGTGCCCATGTGCCTCTGTTCCTCTTTTAAGCCTTATGGGAGGGGCCAATCATCTCCAGGCCTTACCCCCGAGTAGTCCCTTTTGTTTTAACTGTTTGTGCCTTGTGGCAGCTCTGCACATGTGCGCACTAGGAATAGGCTCCTCCTGTTCCTCTGCCTCTCTGCTGTCCGACTCTGGAGGCTCCAGAGTCCATGCATCACTCCCAGATGGCCCTGACCCCATCTCTGCCTCTGACTCAGAGCCCTTGTTCCTCAGACTCCAGGACTGGCCCATGTTCCTCCCCAGCCTCCTTACTGTCCAACTCTGCTGCCAGCTCTGCAGGCTGCTGGCAGACCACAACACTTAGGACTGACCAGTTTGATCGCCTTGCAATCCAAGGGACTCAAAGGAGTCTTCTCTAGCACCATAGTCATGATATGCACCAAATCTCCATGATAATTGCATACAAACTAAGGCATAAATCACAGTTTGTAATGCACAGAATTTGTGCCCTGTTAGGATATGGTTTGAGCCTAACTATGTTGTCCAGGCAATATATGTGTACTGTAACTTTAATCTGAAAATGTATTATGTGACTTTAATGCTGAGTCATGCTGTAATTAGGTAATGACTGGTTGTGAGAGTATTTAAGCAAGGTATTGTAACATGTTCAGTTGCTGCTATGCTATGCTGCCATTGTGTATGAAGATGATGAAGCTGCTATGATAAGCTACCATTGAGAGGAGTTGTTATCTGCTAATCATCGTTGGATGGATCTGCAACCATCGTGGTTTGTGAACCAGAGTGAGTTTGTTATTGTAACCAACTACTGTTTGTTGGGTAAGAAGATTCTGTAACTACTGGACTGATTTACTGGCAAAGACTTGGAATTTGTTTAAAGACTATGAGACTGTTTTTCTACTATAAAGTAAGCTTTTGATAAACCAGTTTGCATAACTCTTATTCATTGCTCTAAGCAACGTTTCCTTGTGCATTTACTCTGCTGGTTGGTAACACAACACCAATATCCTTAACATGCCCCATCAAGTTGCAAGGTCAGCCTCAAAGCAGTCACATCATAACTTCATACTGAACTCTCTCCCGCGTAGGCTAAGAATGAAGAATATGTCATTTTTCTTCTTTTCATACATTTCAGAAATTTACAGTTAGCAAGGCGCATCTGTTCTCAACTGACACATGACTTTATGAAGCTGACTGTTCTCTCTGGAGAAACATTTGGTGAATTTTTAAGCGTACCAAATAGAAAGGTTCTGCCTAGGAAATGAGCCTTTATTTTTAAACACTGGTTTTATTTCCATGCCCTCCAACGCTCCAACATCAGTGTGAGAATATCATTCCCCTACTGTGCAAGATGACCAAGGGAAATGAACTTCACAGTATAAGAATTCCAAGGTTTAAAAAAATTTGCAGAGGCCTTTTGTGAAATGGGCTGTTTTTTCTTTGCTTCAGATTCACTTTCTCTCATTGTGCCTCTTGCACAGTAATAGACTGCCGTGTCCTCTGGTTTGAGGTGGTTCATTTGAAGATACAGCTGAGTTTTGGCAGTGTCCATGGAGATGGTGAAGCGTCCCTTCACTTTGTTACTCCTTCAGGTAACACAGGAAACTGAAGAATATCTTCCCTCTTTGAAGGGGAAAATGATACCTTTGAGGACAAATAATAAGGACATGAGGTTCAGCCAGAGTATCATTTTTGCTTCGTCAAAAGTTGCACGATTCTTACCGATGAGGAAACACTTAGACAAGCACTCAATCTTTGAGATGTTGTGGGCATCAGAAGAGCAGGATAATATGAATTATTTGAACAGGAAGCTGTCATGGAATTTACATGGCCCTCAGGATAAAAGAGACACAGGCCGCTTTGACCTTCTAGAGTGGCTTCCACCTTCATCGAAGACACGCTTAAAAATATCCCAAATCACATTTTTTTAAAAAATCCTTAAGAAAGACTTGAAGGTTGCTTTTTGCAAGGAGGAAAGTCATATTTTGCAAGTGCAACTGGATGCATCATTTGAGCATCTGGGGAATGTAAGAGCTGGCAGATAACTAGTGTCTAGTGTTTCTAACACTCTGCATAATTGATACCTGATAACCATTTTGTGGTTGTTTTCAGAAGCAGGACAACAGTATCTCTTCCTCCTCGTAGAAAATAGGATTGGCAGACTTTCCCTTCCCTTTTCATCCTCTACTTTCTTTCTTTCTTTCTTTCTTTCTTTCTTTCTTTCTTTCTTTCTTTCTTTCTTTCTTTCTTTCTTTCTTTCTTTCTTTCTTGTCTCTCTCTCTCTCTTTCTTCCTCCCTCCCTCATTCCTTCCCCTCCCTTCCCTCCCTTCCTCCTCCTCTTCCTTCCTTCCTTCCTTCCTTCCTTCCTTCCTTTCTTTCTTTCTTCTTTCTTTCCTTGTCTCTCTCTTTCTTCCTCCCTCTTCCTTCACTTCCCTCCCCTCCCCTCCCTTTCTTTTCTTTCTTTTCTTTCCCTTCTCCTTATCCCTTTCTTTTTTTCTTTCTTTCTTTCTTTCTTTCTTTCTTTCTTTCTTTCTTTCTTTCTTTCTTTTTCTTTCTTTCTTCTTTCTTTCTTCTTTCTTTCTCTTTCTTCCTCCCTCCCTCTCTCCCTCCTCATCCTCCTCTTTCTTTCTCTCTCTCTCTTTCTCCTCCCTCCTTCCCCTACCTTCCCCCCTCATCCTCATCCTCCCCTTTCTCTCTCTCTCTCTCTCTCTCTCTCTCTCTCTCTCTCTCTCTCTCTCTCTCCTCCTCCTCCTCCCTCCCTTCTCCCTTCCCTTCCCTTCCCCTTCCCTTCCTTTCCTCAGCATTCTATGCAAGTATTTTTTTTCTGCATCTTTTTTTTCATCTCCAACCCTAGTTATGAATGAACAAAGAGGGCAGGCAGTGAAGCAAGAAAGAGGAACTGTTTCAAATGTATCAAGCTTGGTCTGAAACTGAAAAAGGAAGAAAGGGAGATACTTGTTCCTCAGAGCTTATAGAAAAGAGTTATAGAAAGTCTCTTGGGGAAGGAGGCTCATTGGGGACCTGTTGAGTGATAGTTCGGAAGCAGCAGAGGAAACCAACAGGCTAACAGTTGAAACCAAGGTTTCATTTTTGTAAAGTGGAGAATGTCAATTTGTTAGACGCTGCTGCCATCTAGTGCAGCGCAGGTAGAAGGGAGTCATCAGGCTAAAGGTCTGAAGAGACTTTCATTAGATGGGAAAGAAAATAGAACTTGGGACAATGTTTCTGATCTCCAGGAGTTGTCCAGAATTTCTAGACTGGATAGAATAAGCTCAATAGCCCCACCTCAAGAAATAAATAAAAATTGTAGGATATCTTTATTCACTTGGAATTAATTTCCAGAAAGTGTCATTTTGAAAATATTTAATATATTCATTTAATTGATAACAATGCAAAATAACTGCTATCAGTGAAGTAGAATTCTCTATAGTGACTAATCAGATGATTTCCATCCTTACAATCAGATCTCCATCCTGCAATGATTTGAAAAAAAAAAAAAACGTTCGCTTTGCAGACAATGTTAGTTGGAAAGAAGGACGAAGTTATCTCAATCCATGAATGTGAAAACATAAAGTTTCTTCAAGCAAAGACCGAGAAGCGGCTATGTTTTTCACACTTCCTCCTTTGCTTTCTTTCACTGTGGTCCTCGTGCACAGTAATATGTGGCTGAGTCTGCAGCTGTCAGAGACCTCATTGTCAAATAATACTCATTGCGGGAGTCATCAGCAGTCAAAGTTGTCCGGCTTTGGAGGGAAGAGGCATAGAATGTCCTCCAGCTATTATTCCAGTCTATCTGGCCCACCCATTCCAATCCTTTTCCTGGAGCCTGGCGGATCCAGTCCCACCACACTTTCTTGATGGAGTCCCCCGTCACTTTGCAAGTTAATCTGAAGGATCCTCCAGGGCTCACTGTTCCTGGCCCAGATTCCACAAGTTGGACGGTGGAGTGGACGTCTAAACGAATGACAAAGCAGGAATTACTACACAATCCTGCTTTTGTTTTATCTCATCGTTCAGGTCTACCTGGAAGATACTCACAGACAGGAGCTGCTACTAAGCAAAGAAGAAGAATGGGAAGATCCATTGGGCAGTGAGAAATCCAGCCTTTCTTTACAGCAATGACACCTTTGGGTCTAGTATGCTGCTTGGTGTGATTGTGATTATTTAAAGGAGAAACAGCTCAGTGACCTCATTTGCATCTGAGTGTCATGTGGAAACTAAAACCAGTATATAAGAATGTAGGTTACGTCCATGCATCAGTCCTACCCCAGAAGTTGGATTTTAATTGTGGTTTCATATATGTAAAGAAGTATGGATGGTGAAGGGACGCAATGGCTCAGTGGCTAAGACACTGAACTTGTCGATCGAAAGGTCGGCAGTTCGGCGATTCGAATCCCTAGTGCCGTGTAACAGGGTGAGCTCCCGTTACTTGTCCTAGCTTCTGCCAACCTAGTAGTTCGAAAGCACGTAAAAAATGCAAGTAGAAAAATAGGGATCATCTTTGGTGGGAAAGTAACAGTGTTCCATGCACCTTTGGCATTTAGTCATGCCGGCCACATGACCACGGAGACGTCTTCGGACTGCTCTGGCTCTTCAGCTTTGAAAAGGAGATGAGCACCACCCCCTAGAGTCAGGAACAACTAGCAAATATGTGCGAGTGGAACGTTTACCTTTACCTTATGGATGGTGAAATAAGAGATGGTACTTTGGGAATGAGTATCAATCAATCAATGAAATCAATCAATCAATGAGACTCAGTTCATAATAGAGCTTTGACCGTGGTTTTCAATCTAAAACACCAACTATTTGTCCTGATTTAATTTGGATTAATTTCAGACTATTCAATCTGGACTAGATGGCAATAAATGATCTTCTTTTCTCGTTGCTTCCATCCTGTAGGTCTGCAAGTGGTTTAACTCCACCAGTAAATCCTAGCCCAGAAATAGGACTTTGTGATTTTATATATGCAACCCTATTTTTTCCTGACTTAATTTAGATAAAATTTAATACATCATCATTAAATTTAGGAATAAGTGATATGGGTGCCCACTTAACAGTTTGAAAGAATGCAAATGCAAGTAGATAAATAGGTATCAGAATAGAACATTGGCTGTGGTCTCCCATCTAAAACACCAACTCTTTGTCCTGATTTAATTTAGATTAAATTTAGGACTATTGAATCTGCCCTAGATGGCAATACTCATTTTAATTTTTTTTCTTTGCTTCCATCTTGTAGTTCTGAAAGTGAGTTAAGTCCATGAGTTAAGCCTAGAGGTGGCGCTTTGGTTGCGGTTTCGCTTTTTCCTGATTTTAATTTAGATAAAATTGACTCCATCATCGCTAGACTTGGGTTAAGAAACATAGGCGATCAAATGAGAGAGAACGGTTCCGAAAGGAATGGACTGAGTCAATATCAGCTTGGTTGTATTTTTATGGCAAAGAAATTTCCAGAACTGTTTTAGTGAAATTAGCAGTTTTTGCTTGGCTTCAGATTCGCTTCCTCTCATTGTGCCTCCTGCACAGTAATAGACTGCTGTGTCCTCTGGTTTGAGGTGGTTCATTTGTAGATACAGCTGGTCTTTGACGTTGTCCCTGGAGAGGATGAAGCGCTCCCTCACTTTGTCCAAGTAGTATATTTCTCTCTCGTATAATGTATCAATGACACTGACTCCAGTCCTTTCCCTGGGGCCTGCCTCACCCAGTGCATCCAGAATCTACTGAAGTCGAATCCAGAAGCTTGGCAGGAGAGACGGAGGGATTCTCCAGGTTTTGTCATTTCTCCTCTAGACTCCACCAAGGGGTCCTCAGATTGGGCATCTAGAAAGAAAGTTTAATTGAACAAAACCACAAAGACAATCAAGAAAAAAAATAATCTTTCTCCTTTGAGGTGAAAATAATACCTCTGAGGACTACTAGCAAGATCACGAAGTTTAGCCCGGCTCTCATTTCTGCTTGCTCAAGAGCTCAGAGGATTCCTACAAACATTTTGATCTGCACACAAGATTTGTATCTTTGGATGTAGTAGGAGAACATCCTGCTACATCCAAAGGATGGTCTGGTTCCCTTAAACAGAAAAGTGTCACTGAATTTACATAACCCTCAGGATAAAACAAAACAAAACACTGCATGATGTTAGACCTTGTTGAGTTCCTTCAACCTCCAATTTAGATATGATTTTGAAAGGCTGGAAAAAAAAATCCAACACCAGTCATTCTTTTTTAATTCCTAAGAAGAAGCAGGTTTATTTAAAGAGATGTAAATATATATCTTGAAAGCTCAACGTCAGTTCATCATTTGAGCAGGAAAGTGTTGTTGAATTTTCATAGATTTGGGATCAAAGTGCCACTCTTTCTATTGACATTGTAAGCAGGGGGTTGGACTAGAAGACTTCCAAGGTCCCTTCCAACTCTGTTTATTCTGTTCTGTTCTGTTCTGTTCTGTTCTGTTCTGTTCTGTTCTGTTCTAGTCTAGTCTAGTCTAGTCTAGTCTAGTCTTCTGTTCTATTTCTATTTCTATTTCTATTTCTATTTCTATTTCTATTTCTATTTCTATTTCTATTTCTATTTCTATTTCGATTACGATTACGATTACGATTTTGATTTTGATTTTGATTTTGATTTTGATTTTGATTTTGATTTTGATTTCTATTTCTATTTCTATTTCTAGCCTAGCCTATGCTATCCTATGCTATGCTATCCTATTCTATTCTTTGAGCCTCCCTTACATAAATGATATTTAGATGGTGAATTCTAAGCCCATCAAGATAATGTGTTAAAATTGTCATAGAAAAAGGTGCGGATTTTCAAAGAAATATTATTCTTTGAATAATGGAAATTCTTTGAATTGACTGGAAATATTATTCTGCAAAAGTTCCAACTCAGAAAAATGCTTCTATAATCAATACTCAAAATTAACCTGTACAGACACCACGATACAGAAGTATGTATGAGCCACATAATGGACAGTGTTTGAGCACATATTACAGTCCAACCATTATTGATAAGCTACTCATGGTTTGCTAAACCAAACAGAGATGGTTTGATTCAGGCTAAGTGAGCAATAATGATTGTCAAGTTACAAAACTTCATGTCACAACCAAAGAACTCACTTCCAGGAAACCACTTCACCATTAAACTTTCCCCCACCCCCAGAAAGTTGAATATCTTGTGGTCTTGAAAAAAGTCGGTTTGCCTTATGTTCAAGAAAGAAGGACTATAATTAACTCAACTTTGGTTTTGTGGTTGTGGGATGATCTCTATGAATGTTCAAGCCAACAACCAAGAGAATAATTAGCTTCAAAACTGACATCTCACCACAGAATCCGGCTGTGGTTTTCCTTCCCTCCCCCCATGACCAATCCGGTTCCATGGAGCAATAGTGACCCCTGGTGTAAAAGATAAACAGAAGCAAGCCTGGTTCTCCAGGAACATGTTGTATTGAAAGTGTCTGGAAAGCATGGCTGAGCTCCTGAAGTTCAAAACAGCTACAACGAGAATAATAATAATAATAATAATAATAATAATAATAACAACAACAACAACAACAACAACAACAACAACAATAATAATAATAATAATAATAATAATAATAATAATAATAATTTTATTTCTATACCGCCCTTCTACCGAAGGACTCAGGGCGGTGTACAGCCTATTTAAAAACACAAGACAAACATCAATTTAAAATTTAAAATTATTAAATAAATTTGGCTCCATTTAAAACCCCAGAAATTTAAAATACCCCAATTTAAAATTATCATGTCGATAGCCCGGCCTGGCGGAACAACAGGGTCTTCAGTGCGCAGCGAAATACCCGGAGGTTGGGGATCTTGCGTATTTCCGGGGGCAGTTCATTCCACAGGGCTGGGGCTCCCACAGAGAAGGCCCTCCCCCTGGGTGTCACCAGCCGACATAACTTGGCCGATGGCACCCTGAGGAGACCCTCTATGTGGGAGCGAACTGGTCGGTGGGAGGCTATTGGTGGCAGAAGTCGGTCTCGAAGGTACCCGGGTCCTGTGCCATGGAGCGCTTTAAAGGTGGTAACCAGCACCTTGAATTGCACCCAGAAGACCACTGGGAGCCAGTGCAGCTCGCGCAGGAGGGGTGTCACGTGGGCACAACGAGTTGCGCCCATAACCACCCGCGCGGCCGCATTCTGGACCAATTGGAGCCTCCGAGTGCTCTTCAAGGGGAGCCCCATGTAGAGAGCATTACAATAGTCCAGCTGGGAGGTGACAAGGGCGTGAGTGACCGTGCACAAGGTGTCCCGGTCCAGAAAGGGCTGCAACTGGTGAATCAGGCGAACCTGATAAAAGGCCCCCCTGGCCACGGCCGTCATATGCTCTTCTAAAGACAGCCGTGCATCCAGGAGGACACCCAGATTGCGAGCCCTCTCTGAGGGGGGCAAAGATTCACCCCCAATAGTCAGCGATGGCACCTGCTGACTATATCGGGATGCCGGAAGCCACAGCCACTCAGTCTTGGAGGGGTTGAGTCTGAGCCTGTTCCTCCCCATCCAGACCCGCACGGTCTCCAGGCAGCGAGACATCACATCAAGGGCATCGTTGGGGTGGTCTGGGGTGGAGATGAAAGCAAAACTGCACCCCAATTTATCACCTCAATGTTGGAGATGTGGTCACAAACTAGGGACATACTACCACATGTGGTGGATGTGACCTAAGGTGAGGAAATTATAAAATTAAAGGGTGGTTGGAAGAGATTATATTCCAAAAGATAGATTTTAAACCAGAGATGTTCCTCCTAGGAATGATTGATAGAAAAATGGAAAAAAGTCTCTATTACATTATATTGCATATTCTAACAGCAGACAGAATTACTCTAGCGCAAATGTGGAAATCGACCAATACACAATACCAATACCAAGAAACAATAATAAAGAAAATCCTCAAATGTGCTGAAATGGATAAATTAACTATGGAGATCAAAGAAAGAGAAGACTCAGATTATTATAAAGTGTGGGATAGGTTTTATACATGGTTGGAAAACAGAAATCAAATTAAGAAATAAGAATATAAAGCGAAATTTGATATTTACCAGATATGAATGTAAATAATGACCCTGCTAACAAAACAATTAATTATGAATATTTAATAATAAAGAGAAGAAGCGGGAGGATAAAAGCTAAGAGTAAAGACAAAAGTCAATGCAGAAAGTTGTAAAATTGTATATATCTGTTGTTAGTATTGTATTTTAATGTCTGATGTGTGTGTGTTTTTTTTTGCTATTGTGTGTTTTGTTTTAAAATGTAAAATACTCAATAAAAAATATTTTTTTAAAAAAAGAGAAAGCAAAACTGAGCCTGGTGGCGTGGCAGACTAAAGCACTGTTATTAACAGTTATTAACACCAGCTGCCTGCAATTACTGCAAGTTCAAATCTCACCAGGCTCAAGGTTGATTCAGCCTTCCATCCTTTCAAAGGTAGGTGAAATGAGGACCCAGTTTGTGGGGGCAATAAGCTGACTTTGTATAAATATACATATATCTTTTTTTTCCCTTTTTCGTAGGCTTTTATGTGCATATTCTTTCTAGCCAGGTTTTACCTACGTAAACTTAGTTGTTCTACAGCCCTAGGTTCTGTGAAATCTCATTCACAAGTTTCTGGGCCTTTTTTCTGCTGACAAACTGCAACTCTGTGTTGCTCTCTGGGAGACTCAGATAGCTATTTCTGCCTCTTAAGGCGTCTTCGGTGAGCCACACCCACTTCTCACATATCCTCCCTGTAATGGTACAATGTATCTTTTTTCCTTTTTCGTAGGCTTTTATGTGCATATTCTTTCTAGCCAGGTTTTGGAGCATTCAACATTTCTATACTTTGGTGTAGTAGTAAAGAGGATGATATAGTTCCTTTGGACAGGAAGCTGTCACTGAATTTGCATAGCCCTCAGGATAAAAAAGCCACATGATACTTCAACCTTCTTGAGTTCCTTCAACCTCCACTTTAAGACATGCTGAAGATGTCCCAGCATCAGCCAAGGGACAATTTTTAATCAATACAGGAAGCATCAGGTTTATTCTGTAAGAAGTAATTCAAAGCGATACATCATCTGGGCAGGAAATTGCTCTTGAATTTACATAACTTTGGAATCAAAATGCCAATCTCTTTTTGTAGATTTCCTTGATTCTATATTGCACAAATGATGTTTAGATGATTAACACATTGTAATAAATAAAGAAATAATAAAAGAAAATATGTTTAAACTGTTACACAAAGAGGTATAGCTTTTTCAAGGGAGAAAAGAAAATGTTATTTTGCAAAAGTTCCAACTCAGAAAAGTGTTTCTAGAATCAACAGTAACATGCACAGAGACACATTCACAGAAGTATTTATTAGCCACATAAAAGATAGACTGGGAAACAGGGGTGAAATCCAGCAGGTTCTGACAGGTTCTGGAGAACCAATAGTGGAAATTTTGATTAGTTCGGAGAACTGGCAAATATCACCTCTGGCTGGTCCCAGAGTGGGGTGGGAATGGAGATTTTGCAATATCCTTCCCCCAGGAGTGGGGAAGGAATGGGGATTTTGCAGTATCCTTCCCCTGGATTGGGGTGGGAATGGATATTTTGCAGTATCCTTCCCCTGCCATCTCCACCAAGACATGCCAACCAAGCCACCCCACGCCCACCAAGCCATGGCCACAGAACCGGTAATTTAAAAAAATTGAATTTCACCACTGCTGGGAAGACATGTGATCATTCATCCATTATTGATAGGTTTCCATAGTTTGTTAAAGCAAACAGACTTAATTTGATGCAGGCTCAGCGAGGAAGGATTCCTGTAACACACCACTCTCTGTTACAACCAAAGAAGTCACTTCTCCAAAAATCATTCCACAAGCAAACATTTTATTTGACAAAGTTGAAGAAGTCAACTTAGATTTAGATTTAGATTTAGATTTTATTTAATTTCTATACCGCCCTTCTCCCGAAGGACTCAGGGTGGTGCACAGCCAACAGTAAAACAAGTCCAAGTACAAAATTTAAAAAACATTTTAAAAGCATATTAAACTATTGGCCTAATCATTAAAAATACACCCCAATTAAAAATCATATCTAGGCCAGCCCTGCTTGTTGAAATAATAGCGTCTTGAGGGCACGGCGAAAGGTGCGTAGGTCAGGGATCCTCCCTATCTCCGGGGGTAATTCGTTCCAGAGGGCAGGTGCCCCCACAGAGAAGGCTCTCCCCCTGGGGGCCACCAGTTGACACTGTTTGACTGACGGCACCCTGAGAAGTCCCTCTCTGTGGGAGCGTATTGACTGGTGGGAGACTATTGGCAGCAGAAGGCAGTCTTGTAAGTACCTGGGTCCTAAGCCATGGAGCACTTTAAAGATGGTCACCACCACCTTGAATCACACCCGGAAGACCACCGGAAGCCAGTGCAGCTTGCGCAGGAAAGGTGATACATAGGTGCGCCGAGTCGCTCCCATAATCGCCTGCGCGGCCGCATTCTGGACCAATTGGAGCCTCCGAGTGCTCTTCAAGGGGAGCCCCATGTAGAGAGCATTACAGTAGTCCAGACGGCCCTCCAGAAATATACCGTATTTTTCAGAGTATAAGATGCACCTTTTTCTCCAAAAAAAAAGAGGGTGAAAATCTGGGTGTGTCTTATACTCTGAATGTAGCCCCACCCAGCTTCTCAAACGGAAGTTTCAGAGACTGAAAAAAGCATCAGAAATCAAGCTTCAGAAAAGAAGTCCGCAAACAGAGCTTCAGAGGCTTTTTTTCTGAAGCTCTGTTTCGGAGGCTTTCAGAGACAGGAAATTTTTTTTTTTCTGAAACAGAGTTTCAAAAGTTTCAGAGGCAGGAAAAAAAAAAAAGCAAGGCACAGAGCTCACAACCAACAAACCTGTTGCTAAAATTCACCTCTGGGAACAGCTGATTGGGTGTATTCCAGGGAGGCCAATCCACCTGCCAATCAGCTTTTTTCTTATTTTCCTCCCCAAAAACTAACGTGCATTTTATACTCCGGTCTTATACTCTGAAAAATATGGCATTTTCCATTATGTTCAAGAAAGGATGGCTACTATATAGTGAACTCGGACTTGGTTTTGTGGTGAGGACAGTAATTTCTCGAGAAGCTGTACAGACATGGGGCAATCTTTGCAAATTTCTCTGTGTTTTTCTACTTTATCACTTCCCTTTCTTTTAGAGCCTTATTTTTTCTATACATTATCATTTCTTCCATAGTCTATCCTCACTGCATTCTTCAAATCTATGAGTTCCTTCTTGTTGACTCACTTATGAGAATGAAAACATCAATGTGGAGTTCTGAATCATGAAGAATTTCACCTGTCATGTCTTTACCATCGTTCACATCTGGAAGAAGCTACATCAACCTGTTGTTTCTGACTCAGCTTGACCGAGAAGTGGACTGAGTATCACATGAACATCAACCCAACTACCGCGTATCTCTTAATCCTTGTCCATGACAAGGATGTTGCAGCCAGTGCTTGAGAAAACTGCAGAAATAGGAGAAAAGAAGCAAAAGAACGGGAAAAGAAAGAAGAAGCAAATAGCATGCTATGTGCTGTTCTGAACAGGAGCAGCAGCTCTGAAGTCTAGTACTACTTGTTGTTGAGAGAGAAGAATAATGTGTTCCCCTTTGCAGACAATGGTAGTCGGAAAGAAGGACGAAGTTATCTCAATCCATGAATGTGAAAACATAAAGTTTCTTCAAGCAAAAATCGAGAAGCAACTATGTTTTTCACACTTCCTCCTTTGCTTTCTCTCACTGTGGATTTCGTGCACAGTAATATGTGGCTGAGTCTGCAGCTGTCAGAGACCTCATTGTCAAATAATACTCATTGCGGGAGTCATCAGCAGTCAAAGTTGTCCGGCTTTGGAGGGAAGAGGCATAGAATGTCCTCCACTTGTTAGCATCCCAGTCTATCTCGCCCACCCATTCCAATCCTTTTCCTGGAGCCTGGCGGATCCAGTCCCACCACACTTTCTTGATGGAGTCCCCCGTCACTTTGCAAGTTAATCTGAAGGATCCTCCAGGGCTCACTGTTCCTGGCCCAGATTCCACAAGTTGGACAGTGGAGTGGACGTCTAAACGAATGACAAAGCAGGAATTAGTACGCAATCCTGCTTTTGTTTTATCTCATTGTTCAGGTCTATCTCGGAAGATACTTACAGACAGGAGCAGCTACTAAGCAAAGAAGAAAAATGGGAAGATCCATTGGACAGTGAGAAATACACCCTTTCGTTCCAGAGGTAACACCTTTGGGTCTGATATGCTCCTTGGTGTGATCGTGATTATTTAAAAGAGAAACAGCTCAGTGACCTCATTTGCATATGAGTGTCATGTGGAAGTTAAAACCATTTTATAAGAATGTAGGTTATGTCCAACAATCAGTCCTAGCCCAGAAGTTGGACTTTGATTGTGGTTTCATATCCTCAAAGTAATATGGATGGTGAAATAAGAGATGGTACTTTGCGAATGAGTAGAGTGGCTTAAATCAATCAATGAGTCCCAGTCCACAATAGAACTTTGACTGTTTTTTCACATCTAAAGCACCAACTATTTGTCCTGATTTAATCTGGATTAATTTCGGACTAATCAATTTGGACTAAGTACCAATATATGATGTTTTTTTCATTGCTATTGTCTTGTACTTTGGCAATTGGTTTAAGTCCAACAGTGAGTCCTAGCCCAGAAATGGGATTTTGTGATTTTATATATGCAACTCTATTTTTTTCCTGACTTAATTTAGATAAAATTTAATACATCATCATTAAATTTAGGACTAAGTAATATGGGTGCCCAGTTAACAGTTTGAAAGAATGCAAATGCAAGTAGATAAATAGGTATCAGAATAGAACGTTGGCTGTGGTCTCCCATGTAAAAGACCAACTCTTTGTCTTGGTTTAATTTAGATTAAATTTAGGACTATTGAATCTGGACTAGATGGCAATACTCATTTTAATTTTTTTTCTTTGTTTCCATCTTGTAGTTCTGAAAGTGAGTTAAGTCCATGAGTTAAGCCTAGAGGTGGCGCTTTGGTTGTGGTTTCACTTTTTCCTGATTTAATTTAGATAAAATTTACCACAATTTACCCTGCTATTTTGAAGAAACCTAAGTCAATATAGTCAATATAAGTCAACTATAAAAACAGGAAAAAAAGGGAAAGGTAAGGTAAGGTAAGGTAAGGTAAGGTAAGGTAAGGTAAGGTAGGGAAGGGAAGGGAAGGGAAGGGAAGGGAAAGGAAAGGAAAGGAAAGGAAAGGAAAGGAAAGGAAAGGAAAGGAAAGGAAAGGAAAGGAAAGGAAAGGAAAGGAAAGGAAGGGGCGTTGGTCCTACCTGATACGCCCCTTCTCGTTGAGTGGAGACAGCAGCCAGACGTGGGTTGTGCTCATTGGTCAGAGGTTGGACTGAGCCTGTAAAATCTTCTTAAATCCTTCCCCTGTTGCTAAGGCACCCAGTTTTTTTGTCGAAGGAGAAGGAAACAGACTCGGTGTGTGGAAAGAAAAAAACCATAAACAACAGTAAACAACCATGCAAGAAGACAATAACATGAATGACCAGACTGAAAGGACCAGGGTGGGGCTGGCTGCTGTCTCCACTCAACGAGAAGGGGCGTATCAGGTAGGACCAACGCCCCTTCTCCCTTGAGGGTGGAGACAGCAGCCAGACGTGGGACATACCAAAGATCACTGTCCCAATTCACGGGCGGGAACAGTCTGGGCCGAATACCCCTCCCGAGTGACAACACCTTGAAAAACACGCCTCCCAAATTCCGCCTCCGCCGAGGCAAACTTATCTAACTTGTAATGTCTAATAAAGGGCGAAGGAGACGTCCAAGTTGCCGCCCTGCAGATCTCATCCAAGGAAGCCTTCGAGGTCCAAGCCGCCGTGGTCGCAGCACTTCTGGTAGAATGGGCTGTGACAGAAGCAGGAGGAGGTAACGACCGGAGTTCGTATGCTGTTGTAATCGTCGAACGGATCCACCGCCCCACCGTGGAGGAAGTTACTCTTTGACCTAAGGAAGATGGTAGAAAGGAAACAAAAAGTGATTCTGTCCGCCGAATATCAGCTGTCCTCCGGAGGTAGAGGGTCAGAGCCCGGCGGACATCCAACATGTGTAAACGGCTCTCCACCAGATCGGAAGGAGAAGGATAGAAATCTGGCAAGACTAGTTCCTGCAAATGATGAAATGGAGAATTAATCTTAGTCACAAATGTTGGATCCAATCTAAGGACCACTCGATCTTCATGAAAAACACACAAATCATTTCTAATGGACAATGCTGCTAGTTCTGAAATTCGACGCGCCGACGTAATAGCAACCAAAAAGGCCACCTTGCCAGACAATAAACGCAAGCTGACCGAATCAAGAGGCTCGTATGGTGACCCCATAAGGGAGTCCAGCACGAGAGGGAGATCCCAAGTGGGATACCGATGTAGAACAGGTGGGCAGAGATTAGTGGCACCTCGGAGGAAACGCCAAATCAGAGGTCGCTGAGACAATGAATGTATGGAATTATACATTAGGATGGAAGAGATTGCCGCAACCTGTCTCCTAAGGGTATTAGGAGACAGACCTTTGTCCAATTCCGACTGAAGGAATCGAAGAACTTGCAAGACGGAAGCTTGAAGCAGAGAAAAACCTTGGGATGAACACCACGAGGAAAAAGCTCTCCAAGTTGCCGAATAAATCCGTTCTGTCGATGCTCGCCTGGAGGCCTGGATGGTATGGATCACGTCAGAGGGGATGTTGTCCCGCTGCATAGCTGCCCACTCAACCGCCAAGCGGTCAGCTGAAGCCACTGAGGCTCCGGATGTACAATCGTGCCTTGGCTGAGACAATCCGGGGAACACGGAATCTTCCAAGGAGGAGACACTGACAGATGCATGAGGTCTGCAAACCATGACCTCCTCGGCCAATGTGGGGCCACCAGAATGATCTCCGCCTGCTCCAGCAGTAGCTTCCGAATCACCCTTGGAATGAGGGGAATTGGAGGGAAGGCGTACAGCAGACCTTGCGGCCAAGGGGAGCGCAAGGCATCCACAGCTTCCGCTTGATGGGCAGGGAAGCGGGAAAAGAAACGAGGCAACTGGTTGTTCTGAGGTGAAGCAAAGAGGTCTATCTGCGGGCTCCCAAAATGAGCTGTTATCCTCTGGAATAGGAGCGGGTGAAGGCTCCATTCTCCGTGGTCCAAGTGCTGGCGACTCAGCCAGTCCGCTGTCACGTTCGAGACACCTGATATATGGTCTGCTTTCAAGGAGGCCAGATGCCTCTCTGCCCAAAGACCTAGTCTCTTTGCTTCCCGCATCAACAAGATCGACCTGGTACCGCCCTGGCGATTGACGTGCGCCTTGGCCGAGGTGTTGTCGGTCAAAATCAGCACGTGTTCGCCGGACAGCAGATGTTGAAAGGCCCGAAGAGCCAGGTAAATTGCCCTCAGCTCTAACCAATTGATGCTGCGGGCACCTTCCACCGGGGACCAGGTCCCTTGTGCGAAGTGAGTCCCGCAGTGAGCCCCCCAGCCGGATTTGCTGGCGTCGGAAGTCACCGTTACCCGCTGGGGTTCTAGGAACAGACAGCCCTTGGAGAGCGCAGGAGATGTCCACCAGCGAAGGGATGACCGCACTCCCCGTGGAACTGTCACTTTGATCAAGGAGGATCCCTTGCCCGCCTTCTGAAAAGGTAAAAGGAACCATTGAAGGTCTCTAAGATGTAATCTGGCCCATGGGACAATGGAGATGGCCGAGACCATCTTCCCTAGTAGTCTGGAAAGAAACAGAGGGGAAACCCTCCTCTCCCCCATGAGCTTAGCTACCATGGATTTCAAGGCCACCTTTCTGTCAGGGGAAAGGAAAACTCTACCTTGTGACGAGTCAATAATAGCCCCTAAATGGAGAATCCTAGTAGAGGGCGTTAGGTGGCTCTTCTCTAAGTTAACAGAGAAGCTGTGTGATGCCAGTGTCTGAATCGTGAGACAAAGATCCGACATGGCCTGCTGATGAGAAGATGACATAATAAGGATATCATCCAGATAGCAGTGGAGACGAACGGCTTGAAGCCTGAGATGGGCCGCTAAGGCCGCCAAAATCTTGGTGAAACTACGGGGTGCGGAGGAAAGACCGAAGGGTAATGCCCTGTATTGGTAGTGGGCTCCAGCATAGTAAAATCGAAGGAATCGCCTATGAGAAGGGCGAATGGGGATATGGAGGTAAGCCTCCGTGAGATCTATCGAACAGAGGAGATCGCCCCTCCGTACGCCGGCCAGAATGGAAGACAAAGATTGCATTTTGAACCTTCTATAGACCACAAACCGGTTCAATCATTTAAGGTCCAGAATAGGTCTCCACCCCCCCGATGACTTAGGGACTAGGAAGACCCTAGAATAGAACCCCTGTCCCACCTGGTCGCGAGGAACCCGCTGAATAGCCCTAATGGCCAACAGATGGCTTACCGCCGAGTCCATGCGGGCTCGACGATCGGCCAAGTGGGAAAGAGGACATCGGATAAAAGACATAGGAGGGATGGAAATAAATTCAATGGCCAGTCCAGATGAAATGGAGGCCAGGACCCAGCAATCTGAAGTAGTACCCTCCCAAGCATTGGCGAAGAGGCCCAATCGTCCGCCAATGGGAGGATCCCCTGTACTACTAACGCCGACGACGGATGGAACGACCCCCTCCCCCTCGAAAGGGCCGCCTGGGACCAAAATTCTTCCCCCTAGCTGGTCTCTCCTGAAAATTCCTCTGCCTAAAATTTAAAGACCCAGGATAGAAATTACCCGTGTTCCTGTGGGGACCCATTCCCCCTTCCGACGGATGGAATTGAGGACGAGGAGGGTAAGGAAAAACCCGAGGTTCCCCCCTATGGAAAACAGCTGGCAAGACTTTTCTTTTATCTTTGGTCTCTACGAGAAACTTGTCTAGGTGCTCGCCAAACAGTTTTGATCCTGAAAAGGGCACTGAAGTCAGGCGCCATTTATGCCTCGCATCAGCTTGCCAATGGCGAAGCCACACTAAACGGCGGGCTGCAATGGAAGAGGCCAGAGACTTTGCTGCGAATCGAGTGGCATGTAAGGTGGCATTTGCAGAAAACTGTACCGCGGCAATGATTTTATTCAAGTCCTGTTTCAATCTGGGGTCCTCAGAAGACATCTTTTCCTGTAATTGTTTAAGCCACAGGATAGTTGTCCGATTAAAAAATGATGCAGTGGATGCAGATTTAATGGCCCAAGCTGCACCAAGGTGGGCCCTCTGAAGAACCTGTTCTGCTCTACGCTCCTCAGGGCGAAGACCCTCTTCTGGGTTACCAGGAATGGCAGAAGAAGAGAGCAATGCAGCAACAGGGGCGTCAACTGAGGGAACCTGAAGCAGTGACTCCAGGTCCGAAGACACAATGAAGTTTCTTTTGTCAGTGGAAGTCAGCACCGGGACCGAGGAAGGAGCAGACCACTGCTTCTGGATGACCTCCAGGAAAAGCGGAGGCGTAGGAATGGCTGTCACTGCCTTAGGTTGCTTGGCAAACAGGGGATTCAAAGAACCCGCAGATGGAGGAGGCTCTGGCAGTGAAGAGGGACCCAGTTGAGCTGTATTTACCGCCTTAAACAACAATGATTTAAAGAGAGACTGGGAAAAAAGTCCCGTGAATGCTGGTTGATCAGGGAGCAATCCCTCATCCTCCGAGAGCTCTGGCTCCTGGGGTTCCATGTTCACATCTTTGGAGTGATCACTGACCCCAGAAACAGATGGCGAATCTGAGCCTGCTAGGGAAATGGCATCATCCATATCAAACCCAGTCAGAGATTCCGCCTGTTCTAAAGGGACCGAGCGAATGGGAGCAGGTCCCGGAGTCGGATTGAAATGGGTAGACAATGACTGATGAACAGCCACGGAAATCATTCGTTGAATGTCCTCCGGCTGCCAATTGACCGGGGGTGGACCTGGAGCCGGGCCGGCCTCCGAAGAGGCCCGGACCGGAGCAGAAGTGACAGAAGGATGGATCATTGGGGAGAAGGGGGCGCTAGACCCCACCGCAGAACGAACCCCCGCCAAGGGAGCTGATCCCCAAACTTCTGCTGAATCTACGGACATTGGAAAGTCCTGCAAGGATCTCTGATCTGGAGTCAATGAAACTTCTCGCCTCAAGCCCTCAGAAGGATCTCTGGCTGACCTACATGATGGGGCTTCATTAACACCTTGCCTTTTAGACACCTCAATGGGAGGATTCCCATGGGCCTGAAGCCCTTTGGAAGACAGTGAGGGTCGCTTGGTGGAAGCACTGGGTCGCACCCCGTTGTCTGGGGCCTGAATTTGGTTTTCACGCAAGGAAGCCTCCGATTGTTGGCGGACTGTGGCCTTACGGCCATGCCTAGATTTGGATTGAGCCTTGGGCATGACTAATAAACACAAACAGCCAACCACCAGATAGATCAAGGAGGGGGATTAAGATCCCACTAAGAGCAGGTAAAACCCCAGGTCAGCCAATAGGATTAGAGAGGGCAGTAATGCCTACAGAGCCAGGCAGAAAGGAACCCCTTTATAATGGCCAAGGGAAAAATACTGCAAACACAGAGAGCTCTACTGTCGAGGGAGAGGCTTGGTAGGCCTGCAGACTCCACCCTCCTCTCAAAATGGCGGCTCAACAAATTGACAGGAAGAGTACAAACTCTCCTGCTACAAAATGGCGCCCCAGGGGACGACCGTTAGAGCGCGAGGCTCCTCAGCGAGGTAAATTGCTCTGCTTCAAACTGTTGGAAAAGGAGCAGGCGAGGAGACTCTAAAGCGGCAGAGGGGAAGCTAAGGAATGCAAGCAGCCCCTTTTAAGAGAAGCCGACAAGCGGCTAAGACAGGGAGCGTGCTGCTCCGCTCCAATTGTCAGCGCCAAACAGCTGAGCTAATGAGGCAGCCGCCGCAAGTCTAGATCGCCAGATTAGAGCCCTTAGAAAAAAAACCCCGTGGAATACAGGGGCTTCTGGAGTCAGTAAGAGAGGGAGAATAGCGAGAGCCGGCAAGCGGCTAAATCGGGGCAGCGTGAAACTCCACAATATTAAATGCAGTCGCAAGACTGTCAAGGCCAATAAGGGGGGGGGAAGGAGGGGGCGCGAGGCTCCACAGGCAAAAAAATACCAAGAAATGCAGGTAATCAATGATAATAGGACAAGAAGATGCCCCTACCCCCCCAACAGGGGAAGCTGAAAGCTCCACACGAATATTACTAACCCTCTTAGTGATGTTGATCTCAGCAGAGAGAAGAAACAAATCAGCAGCTCACAAGAAGCTGCTGAAATTCAGGATCACTGAAAATTTTTTTAACAGTCTAGAGAATAGTCAATAGGCAAACCAAAGTCAAAACACAGAGAATCAATCAGATAGAAATATAACCCTAACTCGATAAGGAGATAGAGAACGCTTTCCACACAACTGTCCAGTCTGATGACTGAGCAAAAAACTGGGTGCCTTAGCAACAGGGGAAGGATTTAAGAAGATTTTACAGGCTCAGTCCAACCTCTGACCAATGAGCACAACCCACGTCTGGCTGCTGTCTCCACCCTCAAGGGAGAAAGGAAAGGAAAGGAAAGGAAGAAAGGCAAGCAAAACGTTGAATTTCTATAGCCCTTATACTATTGATTTATATCTTTACTTATTTGCTTGATTTATGCAACAGCCCATATCACTTTTACATGACTGAATAAAAGAATAGAGGACTAATTAAGAAATACAATTTTGTATCTCTAAAGAAGAGTAGAACTTATGAGCAGTTCTCCCTTTCCCACTCTCTCTCTCTCCCTCTCCCTCCCTCCCTCTCTCTCTCTCTCTCTCTCTCTCTCTCTCTTTCTCTCTCTCTCTCTCTCTCTCTCTCTCTCCTCAATTTATTTTCTTTGGTCATATTTTTTCCCATAGTCTATCCTCACCGCATTCTTCAAAAGTATAAGTTCCTCCCTGTTGATCCACTTATGAGAATAAAAACGTCAATGTGGAGTTCTATATCACGAACAGAGGTGGTATTCAGCCGGTTCGCACCAGTTCGGGCGAACCGGTAGCAGAGACTGCAGGTGGGCTCGGACGTAATGCCATCCTATTTGGCCACATTTTCAAGGCCGGGCAAATGCATGGAAGGTGCACATACAAGCAAAGTGCATGCACTGAAGGCCAAACACATGTGCAGAAGAACTGGTGGCAACAATATATGAAACCCACCCCTGATCATGAAGATTTTCCTCTCTCATTTCTTTCATTCACATATGCTGGAAGCTACATCAACCTGCTGTTTCTGACTCAGCTCAACTGAGCCATGGAGTCTCAGTGTGGTCTCTTCCTTCCCCTTTGAGTACGCTGCAGCTGAACTACCCAGTGGTGTTTCCATAAACAAAAGAGGGTTTTGCATTGCCTTTTCTCACTGTGTGTGGCTGGCTCTCTCGCACAGTAATAGAAAGCAGAGTCTTCAGGTTTAAGGGAGTTCATTTGCAGGGAAATCATGTTGGAGGCATCTCGCCGGGAGATGGTGAAGCGACCTCTCACCGAATCAGCATAGTACGTGGGGCTTTGATCGCCCGTGTTGTCTACCCATGCAACCCATTCCAGTCCTTTCCCAGGAGTTTGTCTCACCCAGTGCATTTCATCTCTCCTGAACGTGGTTCCGGAGTACCGGCAGGAGAGGTGGAGGGACTGACCGGGTCGTTTAGTGTCTCCTCCAGATTCCACCAACTGGACCTCCAACCGAATACCTGGACAAAAGGACGCACTGTAACATTTCATATTACTTCACAGACAAATCTCATTCTTTTTTTCCTCTAGTTCAAAAGTGGACAACCTGTTACGTGTTCCATGAAGGCTTGGAACAACTCCAGATTTTGTACCTGAAATCTGGAAGCCAAATCACCAATGTCATGGTGTTTTGTTTGTCAAATAAAAGTTCTAGTGGAGGTGACAAGCTCCTAGGATTCGACCTATTTCTAGTCCTGCTGTTAAAAGTCCCCAAATTTGTCTGAAAATGATCTGAAAGGCTGTCAGTGAAATTCACCCATTTGGACACCTGAGCATTTTCAGATGTTCTAGTTTGTTGATTTTGCAGTGATGATTTGGAGAGCTTTTAAAGGGAGATTGTAAGTGTTTGGTTCTCAACTTCCCCCCCACACACACACACTTTAATTATACGCCTTGTATCTGCCCTCAAATGGGGGGAAAAAAGGGGGGGAGATTCAGATCAGCCCCTTTATACAACTTCATCAGCCTCTCCTGCAGCCCTATCTTAAAATTGAGACATCACCTTACAAGCCTGAGCCATCAAAAACTGCTTCTCTCTGTCTCTCTGTCTCTCTGTCTCTGTCTCTGTCTCTCTCTCTGTCTCTGTCTCTCTCTCTGTCTCTCTCTCTGTCTCTCTCTCTGTCTCTGTCTCTCTCTCTGTCTCTGTCTCTGTCTCTGTCTCTCTCTCTCTCTCTCTCTCTGTGTGTGTGTGTGTGTCTGTCTGTCTCTCTGTCTGTCTGTCTCTCTCTGTGTCTCTGTCTCTGTCTCTGTCTCTGTCTCTGTCTCTCTGTCTCTGTCTCTGTCTCTCTCTCTCTCTCTCTCTCTCTCTCTGTGTGTGTGTCTCTGTCTGTCTCTCTGTCTGTCTGTCTCTCTCTGTGTCTCTGTCTCTGTCTCTCTCTCTGTCTCTCTCTCTGTCTCTCTCTCTGTCTCTCTGCCTGTGCCTCTGTCTCTCTCTGTCTCTCTGTCTCTCTCTCTGCATCTCTGTCTCTCTCTGTCTCTCTGTCTTGCTATCTATCTATCTATCTATCTATCTATCTATCTATCTATCTATCTATTTCCCAATCATATATAAAAAGAGGAAAGATTACCTCTAAAGACAGTTGCAAAGAGAACTAACTGCAGCCCAAACATCATTTTTGAGTTCCTCTCACTTTGTAAAAAAACCCAAAAACCAAACACTACATTTATTTCCCTGGATGGTGCTGTGGGTGGAAGGATGGATGCAAAGTGTTAAAAAAAGTAACTGTCTCCATATTTGCATACACCTTTAGATAAAAAAAGAATTATGAAAACCATTTGGGATTCATCGTTCAAAAAGGGGTAGTTTTGAGAAAACCCAGAAAGTCCTTTTGGCTCAAGGACGTGGCGGTGTTTTCACAGACACACAATCTGTTTTTGCCTGTGGGAAAAAGGTGCAAGACATTGCTATACAGTAGTGGCTAAAATTGTGGAAACACAATTGTATTTTCTAAAAATAGTTAATAACGCCACTTTTTTTGGGGGGGGGAGTTGTATCATAAAATTATATATCAATGGAAAGATAATTTAATCAAGAATGTAATGCAGGAACTTTTATGAAGGATTTGCTATTAGAATAGCAATAACAAGAGTTACACTAATATCAAAGAAATGGTGGAATAAAATAAAGAAAGCCAACTTGTGACGGCCAACTCACCATGGCCAATTTGCTGTAGGACAACTTACCATGGGACAAGAGTTACACTAATATCAAAGAAACGGTGGGATAAAATAGTTATAGAAAGGATGCAAAAGAAAGCACAAAATGAACGTGAATGTCAAAATTTAATTTTTTTTAAAAAAAATATTTTATACATTTAGTTTTTATTTTAGTTTTTTTAGTTTTTATTATATTTGTATACCGCCCTTCTCCCGAAGGACTCAGGGCGGTGAACAGCCATGATAAAACAACATACAAGACAAAATATTAAAACAATCTTTGGCCAAAATTAAAACTTCCAATTAAAACCATTTTAAACCACTTTTAAAACCCAATTTAAAATCATTTATCCCGTCAGATTGGCTTGCTGAAATAGTAGGGTCTTCAGAGCACAATGAAAGGTGCGGAGGTCGGGGATCCTTTGTATGTCCGGGGGCAATTCATTCTATAGGGCAGGAACCCCCACAGAGAAGGCTCTCCCCCTGGGGGTCACCAGTTGACATTGTTTGGCCGACAGCACCCTGAGGAGCCACCCACTCTGTGGGAGCATGTCAGTCGGTGGGAGGAAAACGGTGGCAGAATGCAGTCCTGTAAGTAACCAGGTCCTAAGCCATGGAGCGCTTTAAAGGTGGTAACCAACACCTTGAAGCGCACCTGGAAGACTACCGGGAGCCAGTGCAGCTCACGCAAGAGGGGTGTTACATGGGAGCGATGAATCGCCCCCATTATCACTCACGCGGCCGCATTCTGGACCAGTTAGAGCCTCCGGGTGCTCCTCAAGTGGAGCCCCATGTTGAGAGCATTACAATAGTCCAGATAGGAAATGACGAGGGTGTGAGTGACTGGGTGCAAGGCGTCCCAATCCAGAAAGGGACGCAACTGGGAAATCAGGCGAACCTGATAAAAAGCCCCCCTAGCCACGGCCGTCAGATGATCATCTAAAGACAGCTGTGAATCCAGGAGGACACACAAGTTGCTAGCCCTCTCTGAGGGGGGTAAGATCTCAACCCCAATAGCCAACGATGGTGTTTGCTGGCTATATCGGGACGTCGGAAACCACAGCCACTCAGTTTTGGAGGGGTTGAGTCTGAGCCTGTTCCTCCCCATCCAGATCTGCATGGCCTCCAGGCAACGGGACATCTCGTCAAGGACATCATTGGGGTGGCCTGGGGTTGAAATGTACAACTGCGTGTCTTCGGCATACAGTTGACACTTCACCCCAAAGCCACGGATGATCTTACCCAGTGGCTTCACATAAATGTTAAACAGGAGGGGTGAGAGGACTGACCCTTGTGGCACCCCACAAGTGAGGAACCTCAGGGTCAACCTCTGCCCCTCCCCCCGTCAACACAGACTGCGTACACTCAGAGAGGAAAGAGGAGAACCACAAATTGAATTGTTGAATTGTCTTGCGGTGAGTTGGCCCATGGTGAGTTGGCTGTGGTGAATTGGCCCTGGCTAGTTGTCCCATTCCATCCTGGTGTATGCTGAACTTTTATCTGACCATGTGCTTAGTTGTGACTCATTGTCCAAAATCTAAGCAGGATTGGATTTCTTTACAACTTGAATGAGAAACTGGCTGGTAATCCTACAATGGCAGATCAGGGTACAAAGTTGAAAGAAAGCAAATCTCAGAAAACGGAAGTAGCAAACCACATCAATGTTCCTTATCACCAGGAATCAAGATGAACCGAAGTGTATTTTTTTCTTTTTCAGCCAGGGGACACATGAAATTTGGGGAATATAAAGCTTGATGGGAAATTATTCACGGCATGATGCAGATGTAAATCACACTGAGTTTAGTGCAAATAACTCCAAGATTTGCACATACAGAAATGGAGTAACTGTGAGAGGGATCTTGGATTCCTAGTGGACAACCATTTAAATATGAGCCAGCAATGTGCAGCAGCTGCCAAAAAAACCAACACAGTTCTAGGCTGCATAAACAAAGGGATAGAATCAAGATCACGTGAAGTGTTAATACCACTTTATGAGGCCTTGGTAAGGCCACTCTTGGAATACTGCATCCAGTTTTGGTCATCATGATGTAGTGTTGAGACTCTAGAAAGAGTGCAGAGAATAGCAACAAAGATGATTAGGGGACTGGAGGCTAAAACATATAAAGAACCGTTGGTGGAATTGGGTATGTCTAGTTTAATGAAAAGAAGGACTAGGGGAGACAGGATAGCAATGTTCTAATATCTCAGGGGTTGCCACAAAGAAGAGGGAGTCAAACTATTTTCCAAAGCACCTGAGGGCAGCACAAGAAGCAATGGGTGGAAACTAATTAAGGAGAGAAGCAACCTAGAACTAAGGAGAAATTTCCTGACAGTTAGAACGATTAATCAGTGAAACAACTTGCCTCCAGAAGTTGTGAATGCTCCAACACTGGAAGTTTTGAAGAAGACGTTGGATAACCATTTGTATGAAGTGGTGTAGGGTTTCTTGCCTAGGTAGTGGGTTGGACTAGAAGACCTCCAAGGTCCCTTCCAACTCTGTTATTCTATTTCTATTTCTACTTCTGTCATCCCCAACCACAATGATGTATGAACAAAGAGGGCAGGCAGTGAAGCAAGAAAGAAGAATTGTTTCAAATGTATCAAGCTTGGTCTGAAAATGAAAAAGGAAGAAAGAGAGATACTTGTTCCTCAGAGCTTACAGAAAAGAGTTATAGAAAGTCTCTTGGGGAAGGAGGCTCCTTGGGGACCTGTTGAGTGATAGTTCAGAAGCAGTAGAGGAAACCATCAGGCTAACGGTTGAAACCACAGTTTCATTTTTGTAAAGTGGAGAATGTCAATTTGTTAGATGCTGCTGCCATCTTGTGCAGCGCAGGTAGAAGGGAGCCATCAGGCTAAAGGTCTGAAGAGACTTTCATTAGATGGGAAAGAAAATAGACCTTGGGACAATGTTTCTAATCTTCAAGAGTTGTCTAGAATTTCCAGGATGAAAAGAATGAGTTCAATAGCCCACCTCAAATGAATAAATTAAAAAAATAATAATGCAATATATTTATTCACTGGTACTAGCCTCCATAAAGATTCCTTTAATTTATCAATTTGATAAAATTATAGATGATAGATAGATAGATAGATAGATAGATAGATAGATAGATAGTAGATATAAAGTGTTTTTCTATCGAAGCACCTGGTGTACCCCAATATGGGGGGGGAACATATTGCTTCCCTTTCACCTTTCAGCTCCAATCCAGGAGCCCTCAAGCAGTTTTATACCATATATACCAAATTCGGTATAGGTGTATGTGTATGTGTATGTGTATATGTATACATGCACACATTCATTGTCACAGATGTCAAAGATCACCACTCAGCCGATCATTAGGGCAGAGCACCAGTTGTTAAATTATTTGAATCCCACCACTGACTCATTCCTATAGACTGAATGAATGGAGGCTGAATTCATTGCACACATTAAAAAAAGCACAGGCTCATTCCTATAGATAGAATGGATGAAGGTTGACATGGAGAATGAAGATGTGAAGGAAGAATCAGTATTAATAAAGTTGTTTTTTTTTTTTTTTAATTAGAAAAGACATTTGCAGAGCTGCTGTTTGAAAAGGGAGGTTTTTGATTGGCTTCACATATCCTTCCTCTCACTGTGTCTCTCACACAATAATAGATTGCCGTGTCCTCTGGTTTGAGGCTGTTCATTTGCAGATACAGCTGGCTTTTGGCATTGTCCCTGGAGATGGTGAAGCGTCCCTGGACTTTGTCAGAGTAGTAAATATATGAAGTGTATATACGTGCCACCCATTCCAGTCCTTTCCCTGGAGCCTGTCTCACCCAGCCCATGAAATGGTTGCTGAAGGTGAATCCAGAGGCTTGGCAGGACAGACGGAGGGACTCTCCAGGTCTTCTCACATCCCCTCCAGATTCCACCAATTGAACCTCAGATTGGACACCTAAAAAGAAAGGTTGTTTAGTAAAACACCCTGCAGGTAAACACAAAAAACTGAGGAATAATTGTTCTCTTTCAAGGTGAAAGTAATACCTGTGAGGACAACTAACAAGAACATAAGGTTCAGCCAGAGTGCCATTATTGCTTCTTCAAAAGATTGGAGGATTCTTACTGATGGGAAAACATTTAGAGAAGCACTCACACTTTGAGATGTTTAGGCATCAGGAGAGCAGGAAGATATGGTTCCTTTGAACAGGAAGCTGTCACTGAATTTACATAGCCCTCAGGATAAAAGAGACCCAGGATACTTTGACCTTCTAGAGTGCCTTCATCTTCCATTGTAGACATGACTGAAAATGTCTCAACATCAGTTAAAGTGTATTTATTTCCATCCTTCAGAAACATGTGAAACAACAGGTTGATTTTGTCAGAAGGAAAGTCATATATTGAAAATTTAATGTGCTGCATCATTTGAACATTTTGGGAATTTCATTGCTGGCAGATAACTTACTGCCTTGTTCTCCGCATGATGGCGATGTAAATCACATTTATTGTAAATATTTCCCACAATTTCCAGGAAAGAAACAGAGTCAAAATTGAAATCCATATTTTAGTCAGAGTCCCCTAATAGTTCATCTATCAATGATAGTTCCTTACCTTGTAACAATTTTTAGATGCTTCTCAATATATGGTTATTGTTGTAATTTGTAATCTGAAGCATTATCGATTTTTCTTTCTCCCTCTCACGCTTCAAATTTACTATTTTTATATTAATATAGAAGCGAAAAATATGACTTATACTTTTGTACCATGTTTCCCCGAAAATAAGACCCTGTCTTATATTTTTGAAGCCTGAAATAAGCACTTGGCCTTACTTTTGGTGAGTTCTTATTATTTTGGGGTGCCTGGAGCAAGATGGGGCTCTTCTTGCCATCTTACCTGATTTCCAGCTCTGCGTTTAAATATTTTCAGGGAAGGCTTATTTTCGGGGGGAGCACATGCGCTCAAAAGTCCGATTGGGCTTATTATCAGGGGATGTCTTATTTTCAGGGAAACAGGGTACATGCTCTGCCTTCCCCCGATCTTTGGGACCATCAGCTACTTTTCCTGACCTGATCGATAGTTTAGAGCCACTTCCAATGGATGGATGATTTTTTTAGTTCACTCTGTGCCAAGCCAAAGGTTTGCATGGGTTGAAATCAGCCCATCAAATTGTCCTTGGAAGTTAATCGGAAATCATTGCATGGTCTGAAAAATTGACGTAATATGTGCCCACTGGAAGCACATCAGGATTATCACTGAGGAGTGAATTAAACTATTCAAAACAGACCAGCCAATATCCAGTCCCACAGCCTGTCCAGCTCAATATGATGGGTTATAACTATTTTGTGTTTGTTATTATTTCCACTTCTTGCACAATATTTTCCCATCCCTTCCAATTCCCTTCCCTTCCCTTCCTCAGCACTGGCAGTCTCCGACTGATATTTCACGATACACTGCTAGGTTTGTCCCATGCAATGTATTTTTTCATGTTTCTGTCATCCCCATCCGTAGTTATGAGTAAATAAAGAGGGCAGGGAGTGAGCGAAGAGAGAGGAACTGTTTCGAATAAATCAAGCTTGGTCTGCAAATGAAAAAGGAAGAAAGGGAAACAATTTTATTTCAGAGCTATAAACAGAATTTTGAGAACGTCTCTTGGGGAAGGAGGGTCACCAGAGAACAATTGAGTGATAGTTCGGAAGCAGCAGAGGAAATCAACAGGCTAACGGATGAAACCACATTTTATTTTATGTTAAGTGGAGAATGTCAGTTTGTTAGGCACTGCTGCCCTCTTCTGCCAAGCAGCATCAGGTTCAGGATCAGAAGAGGTCTTCATTATATAGGCAAGATAATAGGGATTGGGACAATAATTTATTTATTTTTTATTATGTCAAGTACATATTCGATAATATATCGAAGTATAAGCATGAATTGAGTACCTAAAATGAACACAATTAAAGGGAACATTAGGACAGGGATGGTAGGCACACTGGTGCTCTTATGCATGCCCCTTCCAGACCTCTTAGGAATCCTGATCTCCAGGAATTCTCCAGAGTTTACAGATTGAAAGAAAAGAGCTCAATAGCCCCAACTCAAAAAATAAAGAAAACTAAAATAATCTGATGTATTTCTTCAGTTGTAATCAGTCTCCAGAAAGTTTAGTTATAAAAAAATATTTAATATATCTGCATAATTGGTATAAGCACTTGTCTCCTTAGAACTAGCAGAGATTCATACTCTTAGATGTAATATGTAGTTCAGCCCTGATGAAACCGCTATCAGTGAAGTAGAACTCTTTGTTGATCTGATTCTTTGTGTTCCTACCATCTCAGAAACTTACTGAGATTGTTTGAAAACCAGTACACACCCAGGTATACGGAGGACAAACGGCAAAGGTTTACGTGACTCTTAGGACTTGTTAATCAATCCAATTACCAGGACACTGTATCTCTAAATCCTTGTCCCTGACAATGATGTTGCAGCCACTTGTAATATGCAGTTCAGCTTTGATGAAACTGCTGTCAGTGATCATTCCCTTCTGATTCTCTTCCCTTCCGTTCCCTTCCTCAACATCCAGAGTTTCTGTGTGAGGATTCACCAATATATTGCTAGGGTTTTCTTTTTTCATGAATGGAGGCTGAATTCATTGCACACATAAAAACCACAGGCTCATTCCTATAGATTGAATGGATGAAGGTTGATATGGAGAATGAAGATGTGAAGGAAGAATCAGTATTAATAAAGTTTTTTTTTATTAGAAAAGAGATTTGCAGAGCTGCTATTTGAAATGGGTGGTTTTTGATTGGCTTCACATATACTTCCTCTCACTGTGTCTCTCACACAATAATAGACTGCTGTGTCCTCAGGTTTGAGACTGTTCATTTGCAGATACAGCTGGCTTTTGGCATTGTCCCTGGAGATGGTGAAGCGTCCCTTGACTTTGTCAAAGTAGTAAATATATGAAGGGTATATACATGCCACCCATTCCAGTCCTTTCCCTGGAGCCTGTCTCACCCAGTTCATCTCATAGCTACTGAAGGTGAATCCGGAGGCTTGGCAGGAGAGACGGAGGGACTCTCCAGGTCTTCTCACATCCCCTCCAGATTCCACCAATTGAACCTGAGACTGGACACCTAAAAAGAAAGGTGGTTTCGTAAGATACATCTGCTGTTAACGACAAGAAACTGAGGAATAACACCTCTCTTTGGAGGGGAAAATAATACCTCTGAGGACAACATACAAGGACAGGAGATTTATCCAGAGTGCCATTATTGCTGGTTGAAAAGATTGGAGGATTCTTATTGATGGGAAAACATTCAGACAAGCACTCAAGCTTTGAGATGTTGAGGGCATCAGTGGAACAGGAAGATATGGTTCCTTTGAACCAGAAGCTGTCACTGAATTTACATAGCCCTCAGGATAAAAGAGACACACACATCTTTGACCTTCAAGAGTGCCTTCATTCTACTTTGTAGACATGACTGAAAATGTCCCAACATCAGTTAAAGTATATTTATTTTAATCTTTAAGAAATATGAAAAGCAATAGATTGATTTTGTCAGAAGGAAAGTCATACCTTCAAAAGCCAATGTGCTGCATTATTTGAACATCTGGGGAATTCTACTGCTGGGAGATAACTTACTGTTTTATTCTCTGCATGATAGGGATGTAAGCAGTGGTGAAATGTAAAATTTGTTACTACCGGTTCTGTGGGCGTGGCTTGGTGTGGGGGCTAATGTGACTGGGTGGGCATGGTCAATTTTTTTTTTACTTTTAAAACCATTTTTTACATGTAAAACCATGTAAAAAAATGCTTTCAAAAGGCTCTGACGATCCCAGCTGAGTTGCCTGATCGTCAGAGGGTTTTAAAAAACCCTCTGCCGATCAGGCAACTCAGCTGGGAATGTCAGAGCTTGGATCGTCAGAGCCATTTAAAAGAAAAAAAGCCTGTGATGATCGCGTGGCTCAGCTGGGCATGGGGGGGTGGGGGCAGGGATTTTTGCTACCGGTTCTCCGAACTGCCCACCTCCATCGCTACCTACTCGCCCGAGCCGGTCCGAACCGGGAGCATTTCACCCCTGGATGTAAGTCACATTTAATATTTAGAAATATTTCCCATATTTGCCATTAAAGAAACAGAGTCAAAGTTGAAATCCATATTTTAGTCAAGTTCCCCTAAGTGTTCCTCTATCAACGGTACAATTTTTTACCTGGTAGCAATTTAAGATGCTTCTCAATGTATAGTTATTGTTGTAGCTTGTGATCTGTAGCATCTATTAATTTTTCCTTCTCTCTTCTCTCTCTTTTGTAGAAAAATACAAGTGAAAAACATTACTTGCAGTTTTAAATTTGCTCTGCCTTCCACAATATGGGTGACAACCACCAGCTTCTCCTGATCTGATCAATACAGCAGAGCCAATTCCAATGGACAGATGAATTTTTTAATTCACTTTTGGTCAAGTCAGATCAGCACATTAAATTGCCTCCGGCAGTTCATCGGAAGTCATTGCATGGTCTGCAAAAGTGGTGTAATCTGTGCCCTCAGGAAGCACATCAAGGACTTAGCCACTGAGAGCATTAAACCATTCAAAACAGACCTCCCCAAACCCAGTTCCACAGCCTGTGCCCATCATAATATGTCAGTTGATAAGTATTCTGGAATGAATATAAATTTGAGGTGTGGAGCTCATTATATGAAATTAGAAAAAGAGACAAATTCCTAGGCTCTATAAATGGAGGTTGAATTAATTATATATATAAAAAAACAGAGGTTCATTTCTATAGGTTGAATGCATAAAAGTTGCCATGTAGAATGAAGACCTAAAGGGAGAATTCAAATTAAAGTTTTTATTTTTTATTAGGAAAAAATATTGCAGAGCTGATCTATGAAATGGACACTTTTTTAAATAGAAAAGGAGGCTCATTCCTACAGACTGAATGGATGAAGGTTGAAGTGCTGAATGATGACATGAAGGGGAAATCTGTATATTGTTCCAAAAAAAAAAAAAAAAAAAAATTCAGTGCTACTCAGTGAAATGGGAAGTTTTTGGTTGGCTTCACATATACTTTCTATCATTGTGACTCTCTCGCACAGTAATAGACTGCTGTGTCCTCTGGTTTGAGGTTGTTCATTTGCAGATACAGCTGGCTTTTTGCATCATCCCTGGAGATAGTGAAGCGTCCCCTCACTTTATCAGAGTAGTAAAGATTTGAAGACCATATATATGCCATCCATTCCAGTCCTTTCCCAGGAGCCTGTCTCACCCAGCTCATCTCATAGCTGCTGAAGGTGAATCCAGAGGCTTGGCAGGAGAGACGGAGGGACTCTCCAGGTCTTCTCACATCCCCTCCAGACTCCACCAATTGAACCTGAGACTGGACACCTAAAAAGAAAGGTGGTTTCATAAGACACGTCCCGCTGTTAAAGACAAGAAACTGAGGAATAAGCCCTCTCTTTGGAGATGAAAATAATACCTTTGAGAACAACTAACAATGACAGGAGGTTCAGCCAGAGTGCCATTATTTCTCGATAAAAAAATTGGAGGATTCTTACTGATGGGAAAACATTCACTCAACACTCGACCTTTCAGGCTTTGAATGCAGCAGGAGAACAGGAAAATATGGTTCCTTTGAACAGGAAGCTGTCACTGAATTTGCATAGTCCTCAGGTTAAAAGAGACACATGCATCTCTGACCTTCAAGAGTGCCTTCATCCTACTTTGCAGACATGACTGAAAATGTCTCAATATCAGTTAAAGTATAGTTATTTTAGTCCTTAAGAAATATGTAAACCAAAAGGTTGATTTCGTCAGAAATAAGGTCATATCTTGAAAATTCAACATGATGCATTATTTGAGCATTTGGGGAACATTGAGGTTGGTAGATAACTGACTTTCTACTTTTCTGCAGGATGGAGATTGAAATCACATTCAGTAGAGCTGTTTCCCACATTTGCAAGTAAAAAAAATGGAATCAAAATTGAAATCCATATGTTAGGCCCAGTCCCCTGAGTGAACTCCTATCAATGATACATTTTCTTACCTTGTACCAATTTTTGGGATTCTCGTCAAAAGGTTGTTATTGTCTCAGTTTGTAATCTGGTATCATCTGTTCATCTCTTTCTTACTTCAAATTTCTTTTTTTATATACAAATATAGAAGCGAAAGACATTACTTACACTTTTGGGTTTGTTCAAAAGTGACCCAAACACCTTAACAAAATGAAGGAATAGTCCAGTCAGTCCAAATGATTTAATAAAGGAATCGGAATTTTATTAAGATGATCAGAACTTAACATCTGATTCTGAAGTGTAACTTCAGTGAACAAATTTTTGCTATGGTGGTTATTGTTGATGATGATATCCATTCAGTTGTACCTGACATTTGATGATTCTGTGGACCAGGTCTCTCCACAACAGGGGTGTCAAACTCACGTGGTCATGACAGCATCATGGGACATATCGGGAGTTTTTTCCTTTCGCTAAACTGGGCGGGGGCGTGGCCAGGGCATGACACATCCGGCCCTTGGGCAGGGAGTTTGACAGCCCTGCTCCACATCTTCCGATTTTGCACTTCTTCTTTGAGTTTTTCTATCTTTTGGCTGTTGTCAGCTTTGATGGTGTCCAGCCACCATGTTTTTTGACAGCCTGCTTTCCTTTTCCCACTAACTCTTCCAAATATAATTGCCTTCTCTAGTGAATTCCCCCACCCCAATGAACAAATGTAGCCTGACAAAAATATCACTTTGTATGACTGGAAGAAAAAGAAATCCTAGTTTCTTTTCTTTTCATCATACCACACACACACACACACACACACACACACACACACACACAAATACACACACAAAAACCATTTCTTTTTTGTACAGACTAGAAAAGATTCAGGTTCTTGCTATTCATTTATATTGATTGATTGGTATATTACATGAGTATTCCAGTGCAATTCTATATAGATTCTTGGACGTTCACACTATAAAAAAGGAAAATAAAAATAAAGGAAATATAAAACATAGAAATCTATTGTCAAAATTACATAAATGCCTTCCGGATGCTTTCTCTTTTCCTCCCCCAAAGACCCTCCAACAATCTTCCATTTTCTGAAGCTTCCAGATAGCAATCAGGGTTGGAATGAAAGATGTTTCTTGTAGGAGACCATTCCAGTGAGCCATTCCCATGAATATTCCCATGAAGCTTTCAAGAAGAGACTGGACTGCCTTCTGTCAGAAACGGTGTAGGCCCATGATGGCACACCAGCTCAGCTCTGGCCAGCTGATTTTCAGGCCTTCTGGGCCCACCAGAAATAGGGAAACAGGCTGTTTCCTGCCTCTAGAGGACCTCCAAAGTGGTGGGGAAGGCTGTTTTCACCCTCCCCAGATGCATAGAGAGGATCTGGAGCCAGGTGAGAAAGAATAACGGGCCTACGGGGCCATCACGTGCCAGGAGCAGGGGGGAGGGGGGTTGTTCATGTATGCGCAGGGTGGGTGTATAGAATTATGGATGTGGGCACACACACGTGCGAAGCCCCCACGTCCTCCCCTTCCTGGCACGCAATAGCAAAAAGGTTATCCATCACTGGTATAAGCTCTCCTGCTTGGGTGAGGGGTTGGACTAGATGACCTACCACCTATATGAGCTGTGGTGGCGCAGTTGTTTGGCTGCAGTACTGCAGGATACTTCTGCTGACTGCCAGCTGCCTGCAATTTGGCAGTTTGAATCTCACCAGGCTCAAGGTTGACTCAGCCCACCTTCCTTCCGAGGTAGGTAAAATGAGGCCCCAGATCCTTGTGGGTAATATGCTGACTCTGTAAACCACTTAGAGAGGGCTGTAAAGCAACGTGAAGCAGTATATAAGTCCAAGTGTTATTGATATTTCTAAAAGGTCCCTTCCAACTCTGTTAATCTGTTAATCTGAAATAAATGAATGCCTGCAGGTCCCATCAGGATATAAGACAACCAGTTGCTTTTCTTGACATCATTAAGGGGGTCAAGCCAAGTCCAGTGAACAGTCACATTCTGTAAGGTGACCAAGTTTCTTAGTTTGAAAACCTTAAATTGCCCCGGATGATAACCAGAAGCCATTGCATACATAGTCTGAAAAATGGGCGTAAAATATGCCAACTAGGAAGCAAATCGTGATTAACTGGAATCAGCCACTGAGGAAGGAATTAAACACTCTAAACAGCCCCACCAAAACCCAACTCCACAACCTGTCTAGCACGATACGATGGTTGATAACCAGTTTTGTGTTTGCTGTTGTTTCCATTGCATCTATTACGTTTTTTTTTCCATTCCTTCCAATTCCCTTCTGATTCCCTTGCAATTCCCTTCCCTTCCTGGCTCTTCCTGCACCATCCTGTCCTCAGCACAAAGTAAGAATGGACCGAAATATACCTGCTTGGTTTCTTCCATGCAAATCTCTGCATGTTTTTGTCACCCCCGCCAACCATAATTATGAATGAGGAAAGAGGGCAGGCAGTGAACCAAGACAGGAAAACTGTTTCAAACATATTAAGCTTGGCCTGCAACTGGAAAAGAAAGAAAGAGGTTTTTATCTGAGAAAGAGAGGGGGGGAAGGGAGGGAGAGAGTGAGAGAAAGAGAGAGAGAGAGAGAGAGAGAGGGAGGGAGGGAGGGAGAGAGAGAGAGGGAGAGGGGGAGGGAGGGAGAAAGGGAGAGAGAGGGGGAGGGAGGGAGGGAGGGAGGGAGAGGGGAGGGCATTCTCTTGCGGAAGGATGGTCTCCAGGGACCTACTGAATGATAATTTAGAAGCAGCAGAGGAAACCATCCCTCTAACCGCTGAAACCACAGTTTTATTGGTGTTAAGTGGAGAATGTCAGGTTGTTGGGCACTGCTACCCTCTTGTGCAAAAGCAGATAGAAGGGAGCCATCAGGCGCAGGGTTTGAAGAGACCATCATTATATAGGTATGAAAATGTGGATGGGGACAATGTTTCTGATCTCCAGGAGTTCTCCAGAGTTTGCAGAATGAATAGAACAAGCTCAAAACCACCTCAAGATATACAGTGAATAAAAATAAAATAATACTCTTGCTACCAATAATTGGTACTAGTCTTCATAAATATTTATTCTGTGAACATTTAATATATCCTTTTAATGATAAAAAATATAGATACCATATATGTGTATGTATGTATACGTATATGTGTATGTATACATATCTCTATCTCTATATGTCTCTATCTCTATCTCTATATATATCTATCTATCTATTGACACACACACAGAGATACAGACAGACAGACAGGTGTGTGTGTGTGAGAGAGAGTAACGGTTTTTATCTGAGAGAGAGAGAGGGAGGGAGGGAGGGAGAGAGAGGGAGAGAGGGAGAAGGAGAGGGAGAGGGAGGGAGGGGGACATTCTCTTGCAGAAGGATGGTCTCCATGGACCATCCATCTGGTTTACTAAGAACCAGAAGATATCATATTCTCAAATGTAATCTGTAGTTTGGCTAATATCAAACTGCTGTTTATGAAATAGAATTCTGTTCATTGACTGACTTGCATTCTTCCATTCCTGCCATCTCATTTCTATATGGTCCTCATTTGAAAACCAAAACACACATGGACATTGCAAGGAGGAATAGGAAGAGAAAAGTTCAGAAGCCTCTTAGGATTTACAATCAACCCAACTAATAGAGCACTGCATCTCTTACTCTTTTGTCCATGACAATGATGTTGCAGCCGGACCTCGAAAAGACTGTGCAAGTATTAGAAAGGAAACAAAAAGAAATAAGAAGCAAATAGCAAGCTATGTGTCTTCTGAATACAAGCAACTACTCTGAAGTCCAGTACTACCTCTTGTTGACTTGGAAGAGTAGCTTGTTCCTCTCTGCAGAGAAGAGCAGCCTGGAGGAAGAATTAAGTTATCTCAATCCATTCATGTCAATGCATAAAGTTTCATCAAACAAAGGCCCAGAGGTTTTTCACACTTCCTCCTTTGCTTTCTCTCACTGTGATCTTCGTGCACAGTAATATGTGGCTGTGTCTGCAGCTGCCAGGGACCTCATGGCCAAATAATATTCATTGCGGGAGGAATCGGCTGTCAAGGTTGTTCGGCTTTGGAGGGATGAGGCATAGTATGTCCTCCAGTTATTACTAGACCAGTCTATCTGGCCCACCCATTCCAATCCTTTTCCTGGAGCCTGGCGGATCCACTCCCAGTATCTATTCTTAATGGAGTCCCCTGTCACTTTGCACGTTAATTTGATGGATCCTCCAGGGCTCACTGTTCCTGGCCCAGATTCCACAAGTTGGACGCTGGAGTGGACGTCTAAATGAATGACAAAGCGGGAATTAGAACACAACCTTCCTTTTGTTTTTATCTCATTGTTCAGGTCTATCTGGAAGATACTCACACACAGGAGCAGCTACTAAGCAAAGAAGGAGAATGGCAAGATCCATTGGGGAGTTAGGAAAGCTCATTGCATTTAGAGAAATGACAGCTTTGGCTCTGTGATGCCCTTTTGTGTGTTTGTGATTATTTAAAGGAGAAACAGCTCAGTGGCTTCATTTGCATAGGAGTTTCATGTGGAAGTTAAAACCAGTTTATAAGAAAGGTAAGTTAAGTCAGTCAATCAGTTCTATCCCAAAATTTTACTTTGACTGTGGTATTCACATCTACAACCCCAACTATTTATCCTGATTAAATTTAAATAAATTTATGATAGCATTGCTAACTTAAGGGCTAAGAAATACGGGTGGCGAAATGAGAGAAGGCCAGGAATGATTAGATTAAGTAAATATCCACCTGTAGTGAGAATGAAATTGAAGCACAGAGCTCCTTACATGAAAATAGAAAAGGAGGGTCATTCCTATAGACTGAATGGATGAAGGTTGAAGTGCTGAATGATGACATGAGGAGAGATTCCAAATTAACGAAGCTGAATATTGGTCCAAAGGCAAAATTCAGAACTGCTCTATGAAATGGGAAGTTTTTGCTTGGCTTCACATATCCTTCCTCTCACTGTGTCTTTCGCACAGTAATAGACTGCTGTGTCCTCTGGTTTAAGGCTGTTCATTTGCAGATACAGCTGGCTTTTGGCATCATCCCTGGAGATGGTGAACCGTCCCTTGACTTTGTCAGAGTAGTAAAGATCTGAAGACCATATGTATGCCACCCATTCAAGTCCTTTCCCAGGAGCCTGTCTCACCCAGCTCATCTCATAGCTGCTGAAGGTGAATCCAGAGGCTTGGCAGGAGAGATGGAGGAACTCTCCAGGTCTTCTCACATCCCCTCCAGATTCCACCAATTGAACCTCACATTGGACACCTAAACAGAAAGGTTGTTTAGTAAGACAAAAAAATGAGGAATAACCACTCTCTTTGGAGGGGAAAATAATACCTGTGAGGACAACTAACAAGCACATGAGGTTCACCCACAGTGCCATTATTGCTTCTTCAAAAGATTGGAGGACTCTTACTGATGGGAAAACAAGCACTCAACATTTGGTTTTGGAGTGCAGAAGGAGAGCAGGAAGATATGGTTCCTTTGAACAGGAAGCTGTCACTGAATTTACATAGCCCTCAGGATAAAAGAGACACACACATCTTTGACCTTCTAGAGTGCCTTCATCTTCCATTGTAGACATGACTGAAAATGTCTCAACATCAGTTAAAGTCTATTTATTTTCATCCTTAAGAAACATGTGAAACAACGGGTTGATTTTTTAAAAAAATTGATTTATATGCCGCCCTTCTCCGGAGACTCAGGGCGGCTTACAATGCGTTAAGCAATAGCCTTCATACTTTTGTATATTTATACAAAGTCAGCTTATTGCCCCCACAAACTGGGTTCTCAATTTACCTACCTTAGAAAGGATGGAAGGCTGAGTTAACTTGAGCCTGGTGAGATTCAAATTTACAGTAATTGCAGACAGCTGGTGTTAATCACAATGCTTTTAGTCTGCTGAGCCACCAGGCCCGTTTTGTCAGAAGGAAAGTCATACTGTATATGCTCTGCCTTCCCCAATCTTTGGAACAATCAGCTACTTTTCCTGACCTGATCAATAGTGTAGAGCCATTTCCAATATATGGATGAATTCTTTAGTTCACTCTGTGCCAAGACAAACGTTTGCACAGGTTGAAATAAGGACATTAAATTGCCCTTGGAAGTTAATCAGACATCATTGCATGGTTTGAAAAATTGACGTAATAATACAGTATGTGCCCACTGAAGGCACATTAGGATTATCACTGAGGAGTGAATTAAACTATTAAAAACAGACCAGCCAATATCCAGTCATACATCCTGTCCAGCTCAATAGGATGGGTTATAATTATTTTGTGTTTGTTGTTGTTTCCACTGCTTGCACAACGTTTTCCCATCACTTCCAATTCCCTTCCCTTCTCTTCCTCAACATTGGCAGTCTCCGATTGATGATTCACGGTTTGTTCCATGCAATATATTTTTTCATCTTCCTGTCATCCCCATCTATAGTTATGAATAAATAAAGAGGGCAGACAGTGAGCAAAGAGAGAGGAACTGTTTCGAACATATCAAGCTTGGTCTGCAAATGAAAAAGGAAGAAAGGGAAACAATTGTATCTCAAAGCTATAAAAAGACATGAGAAAGTCTCTTGGTGAAGGAGGGTCTCCAGAGACCTATTGAGTAATATTTGGGAAGCAGCAGAGGAAACCATTAGGCTAACAGATGAAACCACACTTTCATTTGTGTTCAATGGAGAATTTCATTTTCTTAGACACTGCTGCCTTCTTGCGCAAAGCAGATAGAAGGGGCCCATCAGGCTCAGGGTTGGAAGAGACCTTCATTATATAGGTTAGAAAATAGGGATTGGGAGAATGTTTCTGATCTCCAGGAGTTCTCCAGAGTTTCCAGATTGAAAGAAATGAGCTCAATAGCCCCAAGTCAAGAAATACATAAAACTAAAATAATATCTTTATTCACTGGCAATCAGTCTCCATAAAGTTTCCTTGTGAAAATATGTAACATATCCATTTAATTGATAATGATGTAAACTATACATTATAAGCACTTGTTTTCTTAGAATGAGCAGATATTCATGTTTTTAGCTGTAATGGGTAGTTCAGCTTTGATTGAACTGCTGTCAGTGAAGGACAATTCGGTACAATGCCTGATCAGATTCTTTCCATTCCTACCACTTCACACCCTTGCTGACCTCTTTTGAAAACCAGTACACACCTGGGCATAGAGAGGACAAATAGCCAAGTTTTACATGAATCTTAGGACTTGTTAATCAATCCAACTACAAGGACACTGTCTCTCTTAATCCTTGTTCATGACAATTATGATGCAGTTCGTTGTGATTATTTAAAGGAGAAACAGCTCAGTGGCTTCATTTGCATATGAGTTTCATGTGGAAGCAGTTTATAAGAAGGATGGCTTAAATCCATCAATAGGACTAAGTCCACAAGTAGAATTTCTACTGTGGTTTCACATCTGAAACATCAACTAGTTGTTCCGATTTAATTTCGATTAAATTTTGGACTGTTGTATTTATGAAGCACATAAATCTGATGGCCAAAATGATCTTCTTTTTCTCTTTGCTTCCACCTTGTGGCTCTCCAGATTTTAACAAAGCCAAACATAGCTCCCTAGTGAATTAAATAATTTTTATATGCTACCTCCCTATGAACTTGATGTTTTTCCTTTCCTTTCCTTTTTAAATTTAGTGGCAAATGTAGAGTAGATGTAGAAATGGGCCCATACTCTAAATTCCTATGATACATAAAGAAGAACTTCAACTTATTATCTCAAGCACCTAGCAATTTTTTTTTTATTGGAAAAGTTTTCAAATACAAATTTTTCCCCCATTTTTCTCCCCCCCTCCTCCCTAACCCCCCCTCACCACCCATCCCCCCCTGTGACTTCTCCACAACAAAAAACCTAATTCATAACAGATTATATAATATTTTACCATCCCCTTACTCCCTCCTCTAAATACTGACCCTTACATGCTAATAATATTATTAATATTATTACTTCCCCCTTTTACCATACATTTCAAAATAACATTATATAATAACTTCTAATTTAGCATAATAATATTATTATAACTCCCAATCTAGCAACATTCTGCCTTTTTTTTCCTCCTCCCCCATACTTATATATATAACATTTCAAAGCAGCCTTCCCCATAAATCTTAATTTAACATTTATTCAACTCTATCCATTTCCTCCACTCCCCTAAATATATCACTTAAACATCCCTTTTCTTAAACTAAACAATCAGTAAACTAACCTATTTCCATCCACTTTCCTACAAAATTGCCATGCACAACAATTTTTAATATCTTTAATCTACTGCCCGCCCTGCTAAAAAAAATATATTCCGTAATATAAAAAAAAATCAAGTTTCAGTTATAAAGGCGGCTCTTTACAGGCAATGGGGCTGGCAGTCCCAAGGGATCGTCTGGCGGCGGCAAGCAGCACCTAGCAATTTTGACGGGTATCTTCTGTTTCTTCCCCCTGGAGTAGAGAAGTCTGTGCAAGTCCTAGTGCAGAAGAAATGCCTCCAATAATTGTTGACCGCATCTTGGACATTTCTACTTTTTCGGCAAGGCAGCAAAATAGGATTCCTGTCCTCATGGAGAGTCCAGAGGAGGAGAGACTCTGTCAGGGTTTCAATTAATACACCCATTGCAAACAGACCTCCAAAGCAAGTTGGTTCCTCAAAGGACTGTGATATTTGGAGATACCATTTTGGTGCAAACTGGTAGAAAGCCAATTCTGAATGTTCCTGCGCTTTCCAGCACATGAAAAAGTAAAATTTTCCTGTTTTCTCAAAACAATAAATCACATTGTCCAATCTGGATGTTGGTTGGTTGCCTGGTTATGTCTCTCTTTCTCTGGCCAGCCAGCTATTGGAATGTCTCTGACTCATCAGAGAGCTATTCTGTTTTGGCTACAAAACAGGGGTGGGATTCAAAAATTTTAGCAACTGGTTCTCTGCCCAGTTGCTGAGTGGGCATTGCCATGGTGGGTGTGGCCTACTCGGCCTCCTGAACCACAGTGTGTGTGTGTGTGGGGGGGGTTTCACAGTCCCCAAGGTCCAGAGGCTTTCCTTGAGCCTCCGGGAGGGTGAAGACGGCTTTCCATGGGCTCTGGAGGCTATCTGGAGGAAACAGGCCCATTTATGGACTTCCGCAACTTCCGGGAGACCCATTTTTCACCCTCCCCAAGCTCTGGAGGCTTTCTTCAAGCCTCCGAGAGGGTGAAAATGCCCTCCCCTGGACTCCGGAGGCCTACGGAGGGCGGAAATAGGCCCATTTCCAGACTTCCAGAACTTCTGGGAGGCCCATTTTCACCCTCCCATAGTCTCCACACTGGCTCTGCACTTACCTGGCATCCAAAATGGAGACCGCATGGAGACTCCTGGGAGGGGCAGGGTGGGGTGGGCAGTCCTTGCAACTACCGGTTCGACGAACCAGATGTAAAATTAGCATCTGGTTCTTCCGAACCAGTCTGAACCAGCTGAATCCCACCCCTGCTACAAACCCCATCTATATCTACCCACCTTCAGCTCCAAGATGTGTCAACCTGAAGCCATGAGAAAAGAAACCCTGATAGGAAAAAAAACCCACAGAAAAGAAAACAGCTATAGCTGGGTCAACTTCAGGCTTGACAGAAGCAGGGTATGAAGAGGTGGGTTTCAGCAGGTTCCGACCAGTTCGGGAGAACCGATTTTGGAAATTTTGAGTAGTTCGGAGAACTACTAGCAGAAATTTTGAGTAGTTCGGACAACCGGTAAATACCACCACTGACTGGCCCCATCGCCATCTATTCTCTGCCTCCCAAGTCCCAGCTGATCAGGAGGAAATGGGGATTTTGCAGTAACCTTCCCCTGGAGTGGGGTGGGAATGGAGATTTTACAGTATCCTTCCCCTGCCACGCCCGCCAAGCCACACCCACAGAACTGGTAATATAAAGTGTTGAAACCCGCCACTGGTATGAAGACAAATTTCAGAGCAAGATCAGAAAACTGGCACTGAAGAAGCTGTTCTCCAATGCTTCTCTTTCTAGTTTAACAAGTTCTTTCAATTCCAAAATATGCATGATTTGAAATCATCTCAATATTAGTAGTATTTTCCCCCAGCCTTCCCTTAAAGTTCGGTCTGTTGAGGAAAGTCATAGAATGGCAAATGTGAGATCATCTGACACAGTTTCAGCCATCCAATTTAATGGAGAATGTTTGAGTGACCAGAAACGACATGAACAATTCTCTTTGAATATTGATAGTCCACTATCTCATGTCCATCATTAGCTTCATAGCTTCTTTCTTTGCTAAGAACTTACTATATGCGCCGAATGTAACAAAGAGTCCATCACTTTTGAATTTGGTGTGGATGTTGGTTTGCTGTCCCGACATAAGCTGACACGAAGGCCCATCGCAGGGATCATTCAACCAAAATGGAACGTGAGAAAAATAATCTTTTGAAAGTTTTTGTCACGAGTGTTTTCAGGGTTGCTGTGGCTACTTGATCAGTCACAAACAATATATGTTTCAATCAAGCCATCTCCTGTTTGCAATTACCTGCAAGCCTTCCCCGCCCTAGTTAATTGCAGGTTAACTCCCCATATAAGCAAGGACCTTTTCGCTTGCTACTTGGGCCTAACGCTGTTTAGGCCTAGATGCAAGAGCTCTTGCTGGAAGCTGCAAGCAGAGCTCAGTACAACGTCGCAGATGGGAAGAGAAGCACAGATAAGGACTCCAGACGCTGTTGCAGAGAAACTCCTACGGATGCTTGCCTTTTGCTGTTTTGAAGCACGCAAGCTATCATCGGGACTGCTGTTGCTGGACATTCTTCCTCCCACAAACTTCAAGCTACGTTTGCTGTTTGAACTGTTTTTACTTCAGGTGACTTTTAGCTGTGAAGTTTGTGCTGCTGCCCTTCTACTACCTCGATGATGTATCGACACCGAAGCTGCTTATCTTCATGTTAGCTTTATTCTCTTGTGAACTGTTTCGGTATTGTGGAGAGGAATCTAGGGAGATAGCCTTGCTTCACATAACCAAGATAAGACTTTGTTTTTAATGTGCTTTCTTAAAGACATAATGCTTTTTAAATGTTTTAAAGTAAATTATATTTTTACACAAGACGCCTCTGTCAGATTTATTTCAGTCTCAGTGTGTTTGCTCATGAGCTGGTTCACGGTCCGGGGTACCCCTCAATCCCATTCCCTAACAGTTTTCTTCTCCAAAGTTTTCTTCTTAGTCCTTTGAGCAAACTCATCTAATTGCAGCCTCATTGAGTCAACTTCCACATGTTTTTTTTTCTAAATATACAAAAAGAGTTACTCCCTTTTCTGCCGCAAAGAGACCTAGTTTGCATCAGTAGTAATTATCCGGCTTGCAATTATCTGAGGTCATTCGTTCTCCATACTGACTTCACCCGAGGGATCACTAGACAACATCAAAAACATGACTACGTCAGTGAATATTGCAAGGAACTATAAAATCTTTGTTTTGCACAATTCCAAGCTAGGGAAAGACAAAGAAGAAGGCAAAATGCTATCCAGTTGTACATTGTAAATTTCTCCAATTCATTTAGGCAATTATTGCCTTATCTCTGCATTGCTTGAAGTCTAAGGAGTATTTTTCAGAGTTGGGCTGTCCTTAGTTACACTCCTTTTTCTATGGTTATAATTGTGGAGCCGTTTGTTCGATGATGTAGCTTTCTGATTTTTGCAAAAGCTCTCAACCTACAGATGGCCTGGAATCAACCTCCGTCTAGAGTGATATGGAATCAGATGTTCGCGCTAACAACGCTAGTACTCCTTCCATCTTATGGGAGAGCTAAAGCAGACATCCAGAAGTGCTCTAGCAAAGAGTCATTTCTGGTTCCACATGAGTGGTACCAGCCTGGCAAGTTCCTGATTGGCGGGATAGTTTCTCATATCTTAAATATCTATTTCCAATATACTTTTGATGAAGCTCCTTCTAAGAAACTGAACAATGAACTTCCGCTGTAAGTATTTTCTCGCTTGCTTCCTATGCTTTTCCTCTGCCGTCAGGGCTACACTCACTGAGCTGCTAAGATCTAGTTAGTCATTTAATGGCATAAAAGAACAGGTGGCCATCCTAGCTTCCTTCTACCATTAGTAGTTATTTTTCACCTTAGCATTTATTTGCTCTTTAACTTCCATGTTAAAAAAAGACACGTGAGGAGAATATCTGTCTTACACATTGGCAACAAAAATCAGAACACTAAATACAAGCTGGGTGGATACGACCTTATAGATGACCCTCACTCTGTCAAGGACCTAGGAATAGTCATCTCAAACAATCTAAGCCCCAGAGCTCACTGTAACAGCATTGCCAAAAAGGCATTAAGAGTTGTTAACCTAATTTTGCGAAGCTTCTTCTCCTCTAACATCAAATTGTTAACTAGGGCGTACAAAACCTTTGCCAGACCATTGCTCGAATACAGCTCATCTGCCTGGAATCCAGACTGTATATCGGACATTAATACAATTGAGCAAGTCCAGAGGTATTTCACGAGAAGAGTCCTCCATTCCTCTGCTCACAACCTTATGCCACCAGGCTCAAAATTTTGGGCTTGGACAACTTAGAACTACACCAACTACGGTCTGACCTAAGCGTAGTACACAAAATTGTCTGCTATAACATCCTATCTGTCAATGACAATTTTAGCTTCAACCACAATAATACACAGGCAAACATTAGATACAAACTCAAGGTAAACTGCTCCAAACTCGATTGCAGAAAATACGACTTTAGTAACAGAGTGTCAATGCCTGGAATGCACTACCTGACTCTGTTGTTACATCCTCAAACCCCTAAAACTTTAATCTTAAACTGTCTACCGTGGACCTCACCCCATTCCTAAGTGGTCTGTAAGGGGGCATGCATAAGCACACCAGCGTGCCTACCATCCCTGTCCTACTGCCCCCATTTATTCGTACTCATTTCCTGTGTTCATCTCCATGTTTATACTTATTCCTGTTATCTCGTACACGTTTGACAAACTAATTAACTAAATAAATAAATAAATAAATAAATCAGGCCTACACTCTCTGAACTGCTAAGATTTAGTCAGTCATTTAATGGCATAAAAGAGCAGATGGCCATCCTATCTTCCTTCTACCATTAGTAGTTGATTTTCACCTTAGAGCTAGTAGCGCTTATTTGCTCTTTAACTTCCACGTTAAACAAGGCACATAAGGAGAATAATTAAGTTAGAAGGAAATTAAGGTAAAGTGGACTGCCTTAATGCATGGGAGAGATTGCAAGAGGCCAATGGTTCTTTGATGTTTAAATTGGAATCATAATAAATAGCTATGAAAGGAGAGAAAAGCACAGCTGGACAAAAAGAGGAAGGATATGGAGGAAAATTGTCCAAAATTGTTTAAAAAGAAAAAAAACTGGCTCTGGTGAAAGGAATAATATTCTGTTACTTTAGACCAAATATTATGCTTTCCTCTATTTAAAATGTTATAGAAATGACAAGATACAGTTCCTACAGTGCAGTTCATTACAAACTGTAAATACCACTTCATAGCTAAGGGGATTATATCAGTTGCATTAAGATACTTTCTTCTATTCAGCTCCCTGATTTTACTAACGAAGGAGCCGATAAGGGTTGGTGGGAAGATTTCCAATTAATTGTGCCTTATTTAAATCTGAGCCATGCAGGAAGGTGGCCATAGAATGGCATGGACTGTAGATTAAATTCACCAAAGATGTATAATTATTTTTTTTGGTAGTATGTTGCCAAAGTTCTACCAACATCTCCTGGCTCTGGCCTTTGCTGTGAATAAAATCAACCAGGATCCAATGATATTGTCAAATTTCACCCTTGGCTTCCACATCTATGATAGTCATTTTGATTCAAGGATGACCTATCGGATCACTTTGGACTTGCTCTTCAAGTCACAGGCATTTCTCCCCAATTACAAATGTGACCCTCACAGAAGACATATAGCACTCATTGGGGGAATCAGCCCTGACATCTCCTCCTATGTGGCAGACATCTTAAGTCTGTACAAGATCCCACAGGTAAGATCTGTGCACATCCACAGAGCAGTCCTATCATTTCGGTACAGTACCTGGTTTTGTTTTTCTGAAAGTGAGTCTCGCATTCTCAAAAGAGTGGAAGTGAAATGCAGAAATGAGGAAAGCTTTCAGAGACTGGAAGAGATGCAAGCATACAGTAGAACCTAGATAATATCCTGTCAACAACAAAATAACACTGCTGAATAACAGGTAGGTAGGTAGGAGAGAGAGGGGGGGAGGACGGTTGGATAATAGATGATAGATAGGCAGGCAGACAGACAGATAGATGAGAGATGAGAGAGAGAGAGATGATACATGACAGACAGTCAGGCAGACAGACAGATAGATGATAGATAGATGAGAGAGAGAGAGAGAGAGAGGGAGAGGATAGATGATAGACAGACAGGCAGATAGATGATATAGATAGAGAGATGAGAGAGAGAGAGATGAGAGATGATAGACAGACAGGCAGACAGATAGAGAGATGATAGAGAGATTATAGAGATAGAGAGATAGATAGACAGATAGATGAGAGAGAGAGAGGGAGAGGGAGAGGGAGATGTTTGAATGACATATGATAGACAAACAGGCAGAGAGATAGATAATAGATAGATAGATAGATAGATAGATAGATAGATAGATAGATAGATAGATAGATAGATGATAGAAAAGAAATAAGCCCAGAATCGAGTGGATGTGGTGATTCTACTGAGCTGGTGCTGCAGAAAAACCTTGGTTACATAGGGAAAACCTGGCTAGAAGAAAAACATAGATAGATAGATAGATAGATAGATAGATAGATAGATAGATAGATAGATAGATAGATAAATAGATAGACAGACAGACAGATAGATGATAGAGACAGACAGACAGATGGACAAAGAATGGTTGGATGATAGATGATAAACAGAGACAGATAGATATGGATGGATAGATGGATAGAATTAGAAATAGAGAGATAGAGATGACAAAGATGAGAAAGAGGGGGGAGGGGGAGAGAGAGAGAGATGTAGAGATAGATGACATATAATACATCTGCTATGTGAACAGCTTGGGTGCCAGTTTGTTTCCAGATCCAACCAAAGATGTTAGCTATCTCCCTTAAAGCTTTTCATGGAATGGGGCCAAGTTACCTGAGAAACTGTTTCATTTCAGCTATATTGTCTCATTCAGGTAGATCAGGTAAGGGAGGCATGTTGTATATGTTGTCAGTAAAATAATTTTGTTTGAAGGGATCCAGGAAGAGACAGTTCTTTACTGTTGCCCCCACCTCATCCAGAGGTGAGATGAGCCCCCTGTTAAGACTTGGCTCTTCCAATTGGCATGGGGGTCAAAGAGTGATATGCAACTCTGGAGTGGGTTGGTATCCTTTGTTATCTTCTCAATTTTTTTCACTTTTAATACCATAACCCTACCTTTTAAATTTCATTTTTAACTTTGTTCTGATTTATGCTCTTATGCTATGATATCTTTTTTATTACCGTGTTTTCCCCAAAATAAGACATCCCCTGATAATAAGCCCAATCAGGCTTTTGAGTGCATGGCAATAAGGCCAAGCATTTATTTCAGGGTTCAAAAAAATATAACACAGGGTCTTATTTTTGGGGAAATACAGTATTATAAGCTGCCCAGAGTCACAGGTGAGATGGGCAGCGTAGAGATGTAATGAATAAGTAAATAAATAATATGTATCTAACTATCTCTGAGTGTGTCCTTTCAGCTCCCATATGGATCATTTCCTATGCAAAGAAGCAATATGGTAGAGACATCTTCCTTTTACCACACGGTCTCCAATGAAGGTCATCAATATACAGGCATTATCTATTTACTTAAACATTTTGGGTGGATCTGGGTTGGACTTTTAGCTGGAGACGACGAAAGCGGAGAACGTTTCTTGAAAAAGCTGGAGTCGTTATTTCTCCAGCATAAAATTTGTTCAGCCTTTGTTCAAAGAATGCCAGTTGACAGCCGATTCCCTGAACTCGATGAACTGAACACCATTTCTGCAAATACGAATGAGTTCTACTCAGATCCGAAAGTTAATGCCCTTGTTGTCTATGGTGAGACTCTAACTGTAATGTGGCTAAGCACTGCGTTGTTTTTCGCCGGTGTTAACTATACCGAAAAGGTGTGGATTATGACAGGCCAGATTGACTTTGCTTCAACCGTCATTTCAAGGGATTGGAAATACGAGATATTCCAAGGTACCCTTATTTTTGCAATCCACTCCAATGAGCACGAAGAGTTTCAGATCTACCTTCAGAATATAAAACCAGCCAAGACACACCTTGATGATTTTTTCAAGGAATTCTGGGCACAAGCCTTTGGTTGCTCTATTCCGGATCCTAAGGACCCAACAGAATCTCACAAATTTTGTAGTGGGACAGAATCCTTGAGGGATCTTCCAGGGATTCTGTTTGAGATGGTCATGACTGGCCATAGCTACAGCATCTACAATGCAGTCTTTGCTGTGGCCCACGCTTTACACAACCTGGATTTATCTAGACCAAAACATAAAGCAGTCAGGATGACAAGACCTCTTGAAGAGATAAACCCTTGGCAGGTAATGTCTCCAGAATGAGAAAAAGAAAAGGAGAATGAGAATGAGAAGAAACTCTACATAGCATTGAAAAAATAATTCACATGAAACTAAAATACATAGAAGTTCCTTTTTTGCTGATAATATATGGCATTCATGGATTATTTAAGATGTTTTCTGTTGGGGGAGGGGAGTCCTCTTATATTTTCCAGTTCTAGGGAGCTCAGTGACTCATGAGCTTAGGATGCCGGGCTGACAATCAGCAAGCTTGTGCTCGAGACCCAGTTGCTGCCGCAGGATGGTGCGAGTTCCCATCAAACGTTCCTGCCAACCTAGCATTTTGAAAGCAGACAACCATCAGTAAACATTTCAGTAACATTTCAGTGGGAAACTTAATGGGGGACATGAAAAGAACCTCCCAATTGTGGGTCCCTTGGGCAATGGCGATGTCACTATTTAATCATTTCAACCTGGAAGTGCTAAAGCACTTTGGTTACAACTGTAGTAGTTCCAGTTCTGAAGATGAGTAAAACCTTTTCATTCACTTTCACAACTATCCTTTTTAAAGAAGAATTTTCAAAAGTTTTCATATTTGGTCATGAATCAGATTTTTAAAAAGTTATTTTTTTAAAAAAAATGTAAAAGTAGAATGTATAGATTCAGGCATTCAGACAGAGATTTCTACATGTACATAGTTCTTAAGAGTTTGATTCAACTCCTTACATTATTAAAGGTGATTCTCTTATTCTATTATTGCCCTGGTTCAGTCACTTGAAAAAAATAACGATATTTTGTAAACAGCAAGATGAAAAATGAATCCAAGGGCTTTTCGAAAAACAATGTGGTAGTAGAAATATGTGTAAAATTCAGAGAGGTGGGAGACCATTACAAAGACACATTTGTTTGTTTGTTTGTTTGTTTGTTTGTCAAACATGTACAGATAGCAGGTGTAAATATAGATGTGGACATGAACAAAAGAAATGAATACATATAAATGGGGACAGTAGGACAGGGACGGTAGGCACGCTGGTGTGCTTATGCACGCCCCCCTTTACGGACCTCTTAGGAATGGGGTGAGGTCCACGGTAGACAGTTTAAGGTTGAAGCTGTGAGGGTTAGAGGATGTAACATTGTAGTCGGGTAGAGCATTCCAGGCATTGACCATTCTGTTGCTGAAGTTGTATTTTCTGCAATCGAGTTTGGAGGGGTTTACCTTGAGTTTGTATTTAATGTTTGCCTGTGTATTATTGCAGTTGAAGCTAAAGTTGTCATTGACAGATAGGACATTGTAGCAGACAATTTTGTGTACTATGCTTAGGTCAGACCATAGTTGGCGTAGTTCTAGGTTGTCCAAGCCCAAAATTTTGAGCCTGGTGGCATAAGGTTGTGAGCAGAGGAGTGGAGTACTCTTCTCATGAAATACCACTGGACTCGCTCAATTGTATTAATGTCTGATATACAGTCTGGATTCCAGGCAGGTGAGCTGTAATCTCTAAAGGCTTAGAGGATGTAACATTGGAGTCGGGTAGAGCATTCTAGGCATTGACCACTCTGTTGCTGAAGTCGTATTTTCTGCAATCGAGTTTAGAATGGTTTATCTTGAGTTTGTATTGATTGTTTGCCCGTGTATTATATAACCAACTGGTTCAGGTTAAAAAGGGAGAAAGGGAAGGCGCAGGCAGCAGCAATAAGTTGGAAGAGACCTTGGAGGTCTTCTAGTCCAACTCCCTGCTCAAGCAGAAGACCCTATACCATTTCAAATAGGTGGCTGTACAGTTTTTTCTTAAAAACCTCCAGTGATGAAGCACCTACAACTTCTGAAGACAAGGTGTTCCGCTGGTTAATTGTTCTCACTGTTAGGAAGTTTCTCCTTGATTCCAGGTTGCTTCTCTCCTTGATTAGTTTCCATCCGTTGTTTCTTGTCTTGCCTTCTGGTGCTTTGGAAAATAAATTGACTCCCTCTTCTTTGTGGCAGCCTCTCAAATACTGGCATACTGCTATCATGTTCCCCCGGTCCTTCTTTTCTCTAGACTAGCCATATCTAATTCCTGCAAACGTTCTTCATGTGTTTTTATCTCCAGGCCCTTAAACATCTTAGCTGCTTCTTTGCACCTTTTCCTAATTTCTAAGATTTTGTTTTCATAGCTTCTGTAAAGTTTATTATATATCAATAAAATATAACTCTAGTTATTTCCATATCCAGTGTACCATAAGGAATTAAAATCATTGCAGGGTGGAGTCTGGGCAACTGAATGGAGTTGAGTGATTACTGGCCAGATGCTCTTCCTATTGCCAATGCGGAGTTATATTCAGCAGATATATTCTCATCCACAGAGAAAAATATCTATTTGGATCGAACTCACAGCCTCCTGATTGTGAGGCAAGAGGTCCACCTCTAGGCCAATGCACCACTCACCATGAAGAATTAAAATCTTATATAAAATAATATATTCTTAGTTTGAGTCATGAAAAGATCCATTCTTGCTTTGTTCTTCTTTATCTTCTTAGCTCCACCACTTCCTTCAGACCCTTTCATTGAACAACACAGATGGAGAAACGGTGTCCTTTAATGAGAATAAGGAGATGGGATCCGGATTTGATATAATAAACCTCCTTATTTTCTCTAATAACTCTTTTCATAAAGTAAAGGTTGGAAGGATCGGGACCAAGGATTCTCAAGGAAAGCAATTCATCATTGAGGACAACAAGATTAAATGGCATGGCAGCGCTAACAAAGTGAGTTATCATAAATCGTCTGAAAAGCCCAATTTTAATGGTTGGAATTCTCTCCCTTTCCATTACAACAAATAAATAAACAAACTCAATTACTTTATCAACCAATAGAGAATAGTAACATCTTTATGGGATACTCCTAGTTACCACTACTAGGAGAAATGGAATACTTACAATGGAAAGGAAAATATTTTCAGAGAGATGCCCTATTTTTTCATTATTGTTTTAGGGTAGGAGTAGTAATGTGATATAAGGGATGTGGTGGCTCAGTGGCTAATATGTTGAACTTGTTGATCGAAAGGTCAGCAGTTCAACAGTTCGAATCCCTAGTGCTGCGTAATGGGGTGAGCTCCCGTTACTTGTACCAGCTTCTGCCAACCTAGCAGTTCAAAAGCACATAAAAAATGCAAGTAGAAAAATAGGGACCACCTTTGGTGGGAAGGTAACAGCATTCTGTGCACCTTTGGCATTTAGTCATGCCGGCCACATGACCACAGAGACGTCTTCAGACAGCGCTGGCTCTTCAGCTTTGAAACAGAGATGAGCATTGCCCCCTAGAGTTGGGAATGACTAGCAGTTCCCTAGAGTCGGGAACGGCATTTATCTTTACCTTTAGTGGTGTGGTGGCCTAGAGGTGGAGGTCTCACCTCACAATCAGGAGGCTGTGATCCTAGGTAATGGTATATATTTCTCTCTCTGGGCACAAAGAGAGAATATCTGCTGTGAACTCCATATAGGAGTCAGGAAGGGTATTCGGCCAGTAAATGCTCAGCTCCACTCAGTTGCTCCAACTTTACCCCAATGCAAGGGATGATAGAGTTGTTAAAAGAAAAAAAAATGTTTTGGGGTAGGAGAAGCCATTAAAAAAAAGAGACAATTATGGCTCCTCTATTTTTAGTAGAAAATATAAATGGACAAATCTATCCCTGTCTGGGGGATTTTAATCCTCTGTTTCCTCTTTGTTTTCTGCTTTGTTTGTTCTTTAACCTGTAGACCTTTATCAGCTTTCAGGGGAGGGGAGTTTATAAGGATTTTGCCTACATTTCCCACAGTATATGAATTCTTTGTTTCCAGAAACATTTTGACAAAGGAGTAGCATTTGTTCCTTGTCTACTTCTCCCTAAGTAAAACCAACATTTTCTTGGAGGCAAGTTCAGTTTATAGTGAAAGTAGGGATAAATTTGAGGGGAAAAAAAATTCTGAAATGGGTGGCATTTTCTGGGTACTCCCCCCCCCCGTCTACCAGCTGTCCTCCAGCTTTGGAGTTTTCTTTCTCCAAAGTAATATGCAGATCTGCTGTTTTAAATTCAATTAAGAGGTACAAATAGACTCCAGATTCACAGAGATATAGAGCCTTAGTAAGTCCTTGGGAGGAGGAGGAAGAAAAAGAAAAAGAAAAGAACAAGGAGGAGGAGGAGGAGGAGGAGGAGGAGGAGGAGGAGGAGGAGGAGGAGGAGGAGGAAAGGGGGAAAGGGAAGCAGAAGAGGGAGAAGATTGTTAATAGTTAATTCTACATCATTACTTTAAGATGAAGTGTTGTACTTTGTATGATAATTTCAACATTGTCCAGGAGGCATTAATTGCAGTGGCCTATCTTCCTCCCTCCCTATCTATCTACTGTCAGTAGTGAGATTCAAAATTTTTTACTACTGTTCTGTGGGTGTGGCTTGGTGGGCATGGCATGGCTTGGTAGGCGTGGCTTGGTGGGTGCGGCAGGGGAAGGATACTGTAAAAATCTCTATTCCTTCCCCACTCCAGGAGAAGGTTACTGCAAAATCCCCATTTCCTCCCGATCAGATGGGACTCACCAGGATCACCTTCTGCCTGCCTCCAACCGCCCAGTGCGCTCACATAGGATTGCCCTCCTCCGGGTGCCATCGACCAGACAATGTCGGCTGATGGCGCCCAGGATGAGGGCGTTCTTTGTGGGCACACCGACCCTCTGGAATGGGAGGCAGAGAATAGATGGGGATGGGGCCAGTCAGAGGTGGTATTTACCAGTTCTCCAAACTACTCAAAATTTCTGCTACTGGTTCTCCAGAACTGGTCAGAACCTGCTGAATACCACCTCTGCTACTTATCTGCCTATTTACCTTCCAAACATGCGTAAATTGATTATTCATTTGTTATGTCATACCAGATCATCTCTACCTAACTTTTTTTATTAAACATTTTTTTTAAAAAAAGGTCCATCCCCTTTCCTTGTGTAATCCTTATTGCCAGCCTGGTTATCAAAAGGAAAAAAAAGAAGGAGAGCAATTTTGCTGCTATGATTGCGTTCGGTGTCCAGAAGGGAAGATTTCCAATGAAAGAGGTAAATAGCACTTAGCAATAGCACTTAGACTTATATACCACTTCATAATGCTTTTACAGTGCTCTCTAAGCAGTTTACAGAGTCAGCCTATTGCCCCCAACAATCTGGGTCCTTATTTTATTGACCTTGGAAGGATGGAAGGCTGAGTCAAACTTGAGCCAGTGAGATTTGAACTGCCGAACTACAGCTAGCAGTCAGCTGAAGTAGCCTGCAGTACTGCACTCTAACCACTTCGCCACCATAGTACAGCAAATCTTCCAATGTAATTGATATAAATTGGAGAACATCAAAATGTCCATGTTTGACATCATCTCTGCCTGTTATTCTTCTTTTTATCTCTTTCCTCCTGCATGCTTAATAAGAATTGGAAAGATATTCAACATGACAATTGTTGAAAAGGGTTGTGCCAATATAGCTTGGGCCACACAAATTATATAGCAATATATTCTTGATTAATATATCATTATTATGACTTTGTAGGACTTCATATTTTAAGGAACAATATATTTGGAATACATGGGTGCATGAACAGAGTACCCACGTGCAGCTTTTTAATTCAAACACAACTTTTCTTGGCAACATCTATCAAAGGGGCGGCACAATGACTCAGTGGTTAAAGACATTGAGCTTGTCAGCTGGAAAGCTGACAGCCTGGGTTAGAAACCTGAGCACCATGCAATGGGATGTTCTCCTGTTACCTGCCCCAGCTCCTGATCACTTAGAAGTTCAAAAGCATGCAAATATGAGCAGATAAATAGGTACCACTTTGATGAGAAAGTAACAGCATTCCGTGGGCCTCAGTATATAGTCATGCTGGCCATGTGACCATGGAAATGTCTTTAGACAAGGTTAGGTCCTTCAACTAAGAAATGGAGATGAGCACCATCCCCTAGAGCCGTGATGGCGAACCTATGACATGCGTGCCAGAGGTGGCACACAGAGCCCTCTCTGTGGGCACGCGTGCCATCGCCAGCTGCTCTTTTAGTTTTTGGCATGCCAACTATGCCGGAGTACCAGAAAACTGCCTGAAAACAGTCAGAAAAATGGCCAAAAAACAGACCAGTTTTTGGGCCATTTTGGGCCATTTTCATAGCATTATTATTATTATTATTATTATTATTATTATTATTATTATTATTTATTGGTTAATCTTTAGTGAGATTCACAGCCTTTGAGGCTGGTTAATAGCTCAGCAGCTCGAGTCCTAACCAAGGACCTAGGAACTGTTAAGGTATCGTGGGAGGATATAAGCTGTTCCAAGTAAGGTGGTTTTTTGCAGATTCAAAATGTTCAAGTCCGGCAAATTTAGAATTTCTAAATAGCGGGGTAGCCCTTTGGGTATTGGGTATTTGGGTATTATTATTATTATTATTATTATTATTATTATTATTATTATTATTATTTATTGAATTTATATCCCGCCCTTCTCCCCGAAGGGACTCAGGGCGGTGAACAGCCGAAAATTAAAATAACATACAATATAAAAGTTAAGATAACTAAAAATAAATTAAATTAATCGGCCTCCCAATTTAAAACCCCAAGCTATACAATTAAAAAACTAACCCATAAAACCTATTCAGGCCAGGCCGGCTTGCTGAAATAAAAATGTCTTCAGGGCCTTATGGAAAGTGCGGAGATCCAGGATCAGCCGTATGCCGGGAGGGAATTTTAGGCCAAAACCAGCCGAAAAAAACCGGCCTGATAACAGCTCAAAAACGGCCTGAAAATGGCCCGAAAAATGGCCTGAAAACAGCCCAAAAATGCCCTGAAAATGCCCCAGAATGCCCTGAAAATGCCCCCAAAATGCCCCCAAATCAGGCATTTGCATGCTGGTCAGCTGGTGTTTGGGTTTTTAGTGCTCAGGCACGCACACATGCATGCACATCCGTGCACATTTCAGTTTGGGCACTTGATGCCGAAAAGGTTCGCCATCACTGCCCTAGAGTCAGACATGACTGGAGAAGGGAATCCTTTATCTTTATCTATCAACGGTCATATCACACAGGAGAAGACACAGAAGATTTAGAGTAGGGGCTGGCTCATGTCACTTCGGCCCGGTCTACCCAATGCGAAGAGGAAACATTGGGCCAGCGTGGGTTCGGCCCAATCTACCCAATGCAAAGAGGAAACATGCCAGCAGTTTGGGGAGTGGCGTCAAGATGGCTACACCCACCGAATCAGCCAAGCCCACCCAGTTGGCCATGCCTTCCTGCCCCCCTCAAGGTCAACCACAGCCCTGATGAGGCCCTCAATTAAATTTTAATTTAATTTAATTTATTTTAAATTTATATACCGTCCTTCTCCCTGAGGACTCAGGGTGGTGTACAGCCAGAATTAAAAAAACATAAAATACAAATATTAAAAACAATTAATATATATATAAATTTGGCCCAAAATTAAAAATACAAACCAATTAAAACATTTAAAATTTCTTCTTAAGCCAGACCGTCTTGCTGGAAAAAGTGGGTTTTAAGGGCATGGCGGAAGGCGCTAAGATCTTGGATTCTTCTTATCTCTGGGGGCAACTGATTCCAGAGGGTAGGTGCCCCCACAGAGAAGGCCCTCCCCCTGGGGGTCACCAGCCTGCATTGATTGGCTGATGGCACACTGAGGAGGTCCTCTCTGTGGGAGCGCACGGGACGATGGGAGGTCGTTGGTAGCAGCAGGCGGTCTCGAAGATAGCTAGGCCCGATGCCATGGAGCGCTTTAAAGGTGATAACCAACACCTTGAAGCGCACCCGGAAGACCACTGGGAGCCAGTGCAGCTCGCGCAGGAGCGGTGTTACATGGGAGCGCCAAACTGCTCCCATCACTACCCGCGCTGCTGCATTCTGGACCAGTTGGAGCCTCCGGGTGCTCTTCAAGGGGAGCCCCATGTAGAGAGTGTTGCAGTAGTCAAGGTGAGAAGTGACAAGGGCATGAGTGACTGTGCACAGGGAATCCCGATCAAGAAAGGGCCGCAACTGGCGAATCAGGCGAACCTGACAAAAGGTCCCCCTGGTTACAGCTGTCAGATGTTCCTCCAAGGACAGCTGCCTATCCAGGAGGACTCCCAGATTGCGAGCCCCTTCTGTGGGGGCCAAAGACTCTCCCCCAATAGTCAGTGATGGAGTCAACTGACTATATCGGGATGCCGGGAGCCACAGCCACTCAGTCTTGGAGGGGTTGAGCTTGAGCCTGTTCCTCCCCATCCAGATCCGCACAGCCTCCAGGCACTGGGACATCACTTCAAGGGCATCATTGGGGTGGCCTTGAGTATGACACTCCTGATTTAGAGAGAAATTGAGTATGACACTCCTGATTTAGAGAGTTGCAGAAGGGCTAACTGAAACGACCTTTCTTCCCTTCAAATCTGAAGCTATACATAATGACTCCTATTCTTTTTCCATCCATTATTCCTTGATGGTGTGTGTGTTCAAAGGAAACAATGTACATGAAGCAGAATTGAGTTAATGACGGGAGGCAAAAGGTTGAGTTTCCAAATACCCAAATGTTCCTTTAGACTGCTGATGCTTTAGAAAATGTGAAAGACCTCTTATAATTTTAAAACAGTATCTAATTAGTCTTCAGAGTTTTGAGATAGCACTGGAGAACATTTGTGTAGGTTTTGTGTTAAAAAAAAAAAAACTAGAACACATTATGTTTTTAAGCTAGCAGGAATAATCCAAATCTATATATATAAAAGTGAAAACCACTCACCCATTAATCACGAAATCTCCAGAACCGTAAAGCCTACAAACTTGAAATTTGCCACGTATGTTCCTCTTGGCTTCTAGGTGCTCACTAAGAAAGGATTTTTCGAAATAACCATCAGAGCATTAGTATTCCCTATATTATTATTAACACACTCTGATGCTAAGGAGTTGTATTTCCCCTCCCCACCTGTAAAGAAATCTGTTGCACATTCTGATGCTAAGGAGTTCTACTCCCCCTTCCCACCTCAAAAGAAATCTGTTCCAAATGCAAAACACAAGCAGAAGAGAGGAGTTTCACTTTCAGTTTTATGTTCACATCAGCAAGCAGCTTTATTACAGAACAGTTGAGCTAAGCCATACCCAGCCTCCTTCCTGTCTCCTTGCTCACACAGCAAATACTGTTGAGTTTCCAAACACCCCTCAACTCTCTCTCACACTGACAGGATGCTAGTCAGATGAATACCGATGGATGCTGCGGGCTGGGACATTCTACTCCCCCTCCCCCTCTGATCCAACTGCCAGTTGCATTATATTAATACACTCTTATGCTACGGAGTTACACATTCTACATTAAGTTTCAGGCTGCAAGTGTCAATTTATCAAGCCCAAGAACATAGTTTTGTAGCGAAGCACGGGCGTCCTGCTAGTAATAAATATACTGGTCTTTCTAGGATAGTGGTTAGAAAGACAATTGGACAATAATGGGTATTTCTTCACAAAATTCATTTCTCTTGTGGAAATCATGAGTGATGGGCTTCTTTTTAAAAGATTGACATGAGAACTGAGTGATTGCACATAAAAATTAACATTTCCTTTATCTGTTATCCTATATCCAGATACAGAAGATTGCTTCAAATGTCCATCTGATCAGTATCCAAACCAGGAACACGACAAATGTTTCCCCAAAATGATAGTTTTTCTGTCTTATGAAGAACCTTTGGGCATCTCCTTAGCCACGAGTGCCATCTTCTTCTTCTCAGTCACTGTTTTGGTATTAAAAATATTCCACCTGCACAAAGATAGTCCCATAGTCAAAGCCAACAATCGGGACCTCACCTATGCACTCCTTATCTCTCTTTTGCTCTGCTTCCTCTCACCTTTCCTATTTATTGGTAAGCCTGGGATGATGACCTGTTTCCTTCGGCAACCAGCCTTTGGTGTCATCTTCTCACTGGCTGTTTCCTGTGTCTTAGCTAAAACCATCACTGTGGTGGTAGCTTTTATGGCTACCAAGCCAGGATCCGGTATGAGGAAGTGGATGGGAAAGAGGCTTACATGTCTCATTGTCTTTTCCAGCTCTTCCATCCCAGTTGGCATGTGTGCTATATGGCTAACAATCTCTCCCCCATTCCCCAATTTGGACATGGACACACTGACCACTGAGATAGTAGCTGAGTGTAAGGAAGGTTCCGTCGCTATGTTTTATCTTGTCTTGGGCTACATGGGACTTCTGTCCATCATCAGCTTCAGTGTTGCTTTTCTAGCTAGGAAGTTGCCAGATAGTTTCAACGAAGCCAAATTCATCACCTTCAGCATGCTGGTATTCACCAGTGTTTGGTTGTCCTTTGTTCCAACCTACCTGAGTACCAAGGGAAAATATATGGTAGCTGTGGAGATCTTCTCCATCTTGGCCTCAAGTGCTGGGCTTTTGGGATGCATATTTTTCCCCAAATGTTTCATAATTGTGCTGAGGCCTGAACTGAACAACAAGGAGCACCTCATGAGAAGAAAGCAGATGCAAAAATAATGCACAATGGACACCTCTTTGGGGACAGATACAATGGATTTTATGTATCTGCTGATGAAATAATACATTCAGGTTTAATTTATTTTTCAATTTATTGTTCATCCCAACCCTCACCAGAAAATTACAGTGAGGATGCTCAAAAGGCATGTAAATGAAAGATGAAGAATAAATTTGTGATTTTCACAATATGGATGCTGTTGAAATATATCTGACATTCGTTCACGTATGCTTTTACTGTTTTCTATTAAATAATGCTATTTTTATCGTTCTTTTCATACCAGTTCTCCTAAAGTTCTTTGATTGTAAGCTTAGACATAGAATTGAGAAACAAAGAGGAAATTTCTCAGACTCCGCAAGATTACTTTAGCAAACTACCTTAGGAATTGATATGCAAAAAGCCATTAAATGAAGAGGTAAAAATGATAGACAGGATATACAGTAGATAAATGGAGCTTTTGATGACTGCATTCCAAAAAATGTGGTTGGAGTAAGTGTTGAGCAAACCTTTAAGATAGTTTCTCCTTCTCCTCCTCCTCCCCCCCTCATAGTGGTACATATTGATTTGATACCTTGTTTAAATATTTTTAAAGTGATCTCACGGACCTAGAATTGTGGGTAGTTCCCTAGCCAAGCACTGTCCCTACTTAATTTGATTTGAGATCAACTGATAACAGCTGGGCATTGCTATATGCTGATGCCAATACATTAACAAAATTTGTACCCCATCTCTGATCTTAAAACCCTGATCAGATTGTCATCCTTAATCTTGTTCTGTCCCCGTCTCACACGCACACACACCAACAGACGTCCAAGAGTTAAAAACCAAACCAGCCGACAAAATCCTTTTCCTTGTGATAACGGAACTTGGCAGCAACCTAGTGGCTACCTGCCAAGAGTTTATTACTCACGAAGGGAAGAGATAACGTCTCTCCACTTCTGGTACATCAAAGTAAATTGTTCAATAATTACAGAGTAACTTAAGTCCAAATATAATCCAGCAAAGTCTATAGCAAAAGTCCGGCAATGCAGAATGGCGTGGAAGCTTTCAGCTTTGTTCGTCACAAGGCTTGACTGGCCACCACGCTCCCTTTTATACCCTGTGGGGTGTGGTCCAGTGACTCAGCCTAATCTCGGGCATGCCTTTTCTTCTGTTGTGCGCACTTATCTCTGCGACGCTGTCGAGGATCCAGCCAAGACTCATTACTCTCATCACTGTCCACCTGTGGCTGCGTGGACGTGCTTGGCCCCCTGCCCTATCTCCTGCCCTTCGGCAGACACCGAAGGCATTGCCAAAGAGGAGAGTCCTGGAGAGGGAGGCCTTGCCAACTCCTCTCCTTCACTCTCGGAGTCCTCTCCTGCCGATGACACAGGCTCAGGTAATGGAGCCACAACAAATCTCCTGTTCAATATCTGCAGGAAACATTTGGTGAGATCATCTGTCTGTACAGGGTGAGGCATAACATCAATATGGAGATGATACCTAGATATGCAGTACATGTCTGGCTCCTTCCTTCCTTCCTTCCTTCCTTCCTTCCTTCCTTCCTTCCATCCATCCATCCATCCATCCATCCATCCATCCATCCATCCATGTGAAGCTATCGAGGTTCTGCTCCAATGTCTGGAGGCTATGAGGGTCTGGAGGAGATAGAACAGGTTACAGCTCAACTTTGACAAAACTGAGTCATTCTGGCATCTGGCTATCAGATCTAATAAATTGCAAATAGACTAGAATAGAATTCTTTATTGGCCAAGTGTGATTGGACACACAAGGAATTTGTCTTTGGTGCATATGCTCTCAGTATACATAAAAAGAAAAGATATGTTCATCAAGAATCATAAGGTACAACACTTAATGATAGTCATAGGGTACAAATAAGCAATCAAATCATATTAGGAATATTACAATATAAATCATAAGGATACAAACAACAAAGTTACAGTCATACAGTCATAAGTGGGAGGAGATGGGTGATGGGAATGATGAGAAGATTAATAGTAGTGCAGACTTAATAAATAGTTTGACAGTGTTGATGGAATTATTTGTTTAGCAGAGTGATGGCATTCGGGAATGCAGCTCAAAAAACATAGCATCTGGCTATCAGATCTAATAAATCGAGTCTTTCCATTTTTGATTTTGGACAGGGCAGCATTGTCCTGTTTGGACTTGGTGGACAATCTGAGGTTCTGAATGGTTGAAGAACATTCAACAGCTATGATCATGGGGGATTTTGCATACATATATGGGGCATCAGTTTTGCCAATTCCTGGACTGGAACAGCATGCTGATTAGTGACCTCTCATTTGCAGTAGTTCAATGCATTCTACAGGGGACTGTCCTTGAAGACCATCTGGAAACCACAGTTGGTTTGGAGTGCAACACTGCAGGCAGTTATGTGTGCATCTCTTTAGACGCATGTAACACTGCTAGTTAGCATGTTGTACTGGCTTCCAGATATGATTCGAGATGCTGGTTATCACCTTTGAAGTTTTACATGTCATAGAAAGGGGCTTACATGTCATTGAAGCCTTACATGTCATAGAAAGTGGTCCCACAATAAAGTTGTGGGGCTACTTTATTTCAGGAACATCTGTCTGCCCCACATGCTCCTATGGTATGCTCCAAATTTACTCTTTCACACATAGCTCCCATACTACCTCCCATACTACCACCTCTTACAATACTAGACAACACAGTATCAACAGTCGAGACCTTCAAATTTCTAGGTTCTACCATATCTCAAGATCTAAAATGGACACCTAACATCAAAAATGTCATAAAAAAATCACAACAAAGAACTCAGAAAGCTCAAAACTGCCCAAGGAGCTGCTGATCCAGTTCTACAGAGGAATTATTGAGCCTGTCATCTGCACCTCTATAACTGTCTGGTTTGGTTCTGAAACCCAACAAGACAGACACAGACTTCAGAGGATAATTAGAACTGCAGAAAAAAACAATGGCTACCAACCTGCCTTCCATTGAGGACCTGTATACTGCACGAGTCAAAAAGAGGGCTGTGAAAATATTTACAGACCCCTCGCATCCTGGACATACACTGTTTCAACTCCTACCCTCAAAACAACACTATAGAGCACTGCACAACAAGACAACTAGACACAAGAGCAGTTTTTTCCCAAACGCCATCACTCTGCTAAACAAATAATTCCCTCAACACTGTCAAACTAAGTCTGCACTACCATTAATCTTCTCATCATTCCTATCACCCATCTCCTCCCACTACAGTATGACTGTAACTTTGTTGCTTGTATCCTTATGATTTATATTGACTGTTTCCTAATATGATTTAATTGCTTATTTGTACCCTATGACTATCATTAAAGGTTGTACCTTATGATTCTTTTTTTTTTTATTGAAAAGGTTTTCAAATACAAGTTTTTCCCCCTTTTTCCCCCCCCTCCCCCCCTCCCTAACCCCCCCTCCCCACCCTTCCCCCCCTGTGACTTCTTCGTAACAAAAAAAAACCCTAATTCATAACAGATTACTTACTCCCTCCTCAAAATACTGACCTTTACTTACTAAAAGTATTATAAATCCCCCTTTATCCATACATTTCAGAAAAGAAGAAGAGAAAAAAAACAAAAAAAACAAACACATTATACTATAACTATTATAAAATAACTTCTAATTTAGCATAATAGTGTTTTATATCTATACATTATTGCAACAATTCAAAACCACCTTCCACTTTAAAACTATACGATAAGTCCTACTTTAATAACATTTCAAAGCGGGCTCCCCATAAAATCTAATTTAACATTTATTCCACTCTATCCATTTCCTCCACTCCCCTAAATGTATCACTTAAAAATCCCTTTTCTTAAACTAATCAGTCTGTAGCTAGCTTATTCACCCACTGTCTTACAAATTTACCATACACAACAATTCTTGATATCTTTAATTCACTGCCCACACTACTTAAAAATATATATATATATATATATTCCATTATATCTAAATAAAAAAAGAAAAGACAATAACTTTAAATTTATAGTCCATATAATATCTTCTTGAAGTCTTTCCACTGGATTGTTAAAACCAACATCCATAATAGGGTAACATAGCTTGCTGATGCAACAGTTTATTCAAGATCTCCAATCATATCTGCCCCCATCAGTAGTAAACATCTTCTTATATATATAAAAGTAAAAACAACCACCCGAGTGACATTATAATTATATTCCATATAATAATAATTGTGGGTTTCATCAGGATTATTAATTTCCATCATCGTATTGGGTAACAACCCGATCTTCTGCATGTCCCAATGTGATTCTCTTGCCTTATAATTCAAGATAATTATAATATATTTATCAACACAAAAAGAAGTTTCAAAGTAGATAATTCAAAACCATCAATTTGAGGCTCTTTCCATGTCCCAAAATTACGGCAATGCAGAGATCTGCCACTATCCTCAGGATGATATTGACCAATATGTCGCCTCCTCTATGTTTTCACATAATCATTCATATTTTAAAATCACTGGCTTCACTGTTGCTTGGGTTAGAAATTTCTATTTTTGTACAACCTATTTCTTTTTTTGTTTTCTTTTTGTGGGTTTGACTTCCATCCTAATTTTTTGTGTCTCGCGTTTCTTTTTTATCCCTTGTATATCCTCTAATTGGTTTCCAAGCTTGTCCTTGCCTTGATAAGTCATCACATTAAAATCAGATGGCACTTCTCTCAAATTTGTAGATAATCCAGCTGGGGTATCCGATAAATCCAAAGGCAATTTATCTGGTACAGTCTCTGTCTTTAGTTCCAGCTCCTTCTGCTTATCCTGTATTATATCTGAAGACGTTAATTTCATTTTCAACCTATTTTGATAAAATTCTTCCGCTCTTTCAACAGTATTTAACTGGTATCTTTCTCCTTGATATCTCAATATAATACCAACTGGGACGTCCCACCGGAATTGAATATTTCTCCTTTTTAACTCAGACACCAGAAAGCCAAATTTCTTCCTTTCCATTAATATCTTAGGTGGGAGTTCCTTGTAAATCCAAATCTTTCTTCCATACAATTGCAAATTAGAATTGAAGGAATTTTGCACAATTTTATTCCTAATTTCTTTATCTGAAAAATAGATTACCACATCTCTAGGCAATTGCCTTTGCTTGGCAGTCCAGGAGTTTATTCGATAAGCTCTGTCAATCCTACAAAACACTTCCTCAGGTTGAATCTTTAAAATCCCAGCTAGAAATTCAGAAGATATTTTCCTTAAGTCATCTCTGTTATTTTCCTGCAAACCTCTAAGTCTTATTGCATATTCTGTGAAATTATATTGTATCTTTAGAACCTCTTTTTCAATCCTCTGTTGCAGATTTTCTACATTACCAGACTTTTGGTCAGCATCCATTTTAAATTTTTCTTCTGAACTATAATCCTGAATATTTAACAAATCATTTTCAATTTTTTGAATTCTATTGTCCAATTTATCTTGAATTTCATCCATTTTTGACTCTAGTAAATTAGTATTTGTATCCAACCGAATCATGAATTCTGACACTTTTAAAATTTTTTGCTGCAAAAAGTCAAACTTGGATTTCACCAATTCCTTAGTTTCCTGCTTAAATTTTTCAAGTTGCTGATTCACAATCTCATCCCTTCTTTCAATCTCCTCTAAGAGAAATTCTATTATATTAAAATCAGGTTTCTGGGACTGAAGAGTTAAAACTTGTTCCTTTAAATTCTTAGTGGGGGAATCCCCCCCACCTATTTGTTTGTCTGACTTCACAAGCCTCAGTGCCATGTTTCCGCCTAAGCAGGCTTTGTTAGAAGAAAAAAAAAAAAAACAAGACAAAAGACTTCCAGCCAGCAACAATCAGGCCTCCAGGGGAAAAAGAGAAAAACAAAAACAGGAGCGGAGTTTTGTCTACAAATGTAGCCAGTGGTATTTATTCCGCTACATTGTAATAATAAAAAACGGAAGAACTTTCCCTCTCAAACTCTTCTCCAGCCGCGGCAGACGCCATTTTAAAAAGAAACTTTTTTCCTCTTTCTCTTCCTCTATTCTCTTAAGTAATTTTTAAAAGATAAGTAAAATACTTGCGCTTCAGTATTACAGGTCCAGCTCACATTTTCTTTGAGTAATCTGTCAAATTCGCAGGCTTGCTTTTGACGCCTGGCTCTGCATTAGCAGAGGTCTCCCAAAGCCCGGAGCAGCGGCTGGGGATATGGGGCATCTCATCCGCTCCATCCCAAAAGTAAAAGAAAAACTTTTGGGACTCTGCAGAGAGTTCTACCCACCCCTGCCGGCTCTATCTCCGTTTCCTCATGGGAACGGAGTTTTTTCGAGCCGCCGTTCCGTTGTGAAGGCGGCTCTGACAGGCAGTGGAAGCTGACGATCCCAAAGGAACGTCTGGCGGCGGCCAGCAGCAAACAGGAAGTCGTACCTTATGATTCTTGAAGAATGTATCTTTTCTTTTATGTACAGTGAGAGCATATGCACCAAAGACAAATTCCTTGTGTGTCCAATGACACTTGGCCAAGAAAGAATTCTATTCTATTCTATTCTATTCTATTCTATTCTATTCTATTCTATTCTATTCTATTCTATTCTATTCTATTCTATTCTATTCTATTCTACCTCACCCCACCCCACCCCACCCCACCCCACCCCACCCCACCCCACCCCACCCCACCCCACCCCATCCCATCCCATCCCATCCCATCCCATTCTATTCTATTCTATTCTATTCTATTCTATTCTATTCTATTCTATTCTATTCTATTCTATTCTATTCTATTCTATTCTACTCTAGCTGGCGGAGCCTGAAAGCAACCTCATTGCCAGCTGCCAGTCAAAAGCAACAAATAACTAAGGATTCACTTTGAGGAAGAGAAGTTTTAGGCTGCTTCAGCAAAGCATTTGCTCACTGTGTCACTTGCACAGTAATAAGTGCCCGTGTCCTCAGTCTTTAAACCAGTCAGTTGAAGGAACACCTGGTTTTTGGATGCATCCCTTGTGATGCTGATCCGATTCTGGAGAGCACTGTTATAGTTAGTGCTTCCACTACCCCAGATGATACCGTTCCATTCAATAGCCTTCCCAGGGGTCTGACGGATCCAGGACACTCCGTAGCTTGTGATGGCAAATCCAGAGACTGTACAAGTCAGCCGTGGAGTATCTCCTGGCTTCTTCAGGCCATCCCCAGACTCCGTCAGTGTAATCTGTGAGGAAATACCTGTATTCAAGAGTATAAAAGGGGACAAAAGGAAAAATGGGTATGAGAAAAACCACTTGCTGTCTTTAAAAAAATGTGGGTTTTTTTTTCCCCCTTACATGCAGGTAAGACCATTAAGAAAGAAATCAAGATATTTAGCTCCATGATGGAGGTATGGAATTTACTCTGGTGACTTGAAACTGATCCTCGATTACGGCATTTAAGAAAAAGCCACACCAGGAGCATTTGCATGAACTCACGGATGGTACAAATATAAGCAAGTCACATCCTCAAATTTAACCTGCTGCGTAACAGTAAGCCTTGAGCTTGTATCAGAAATGGTGCATGTTTGTTTGTTTGTTTGTTTGTTTGTTTTTGTTGAGTACGTATTAGATAATATATATATAAGTATAAGCATGAATTGAATACATACAATGAATACAATCCACACTTCATCTACTATGCATTTATATTCTGTTTGGTGGGCAACTCAGGATGAATTCATAAACAAGACCACATTATTTTCTTTGCATTGATACTGAAGGGGTTTGATGAGATGGTCTTCCTGAATTGGTTTTGACTTTTCAGTCTAGAATAGAAACCTGAGAATTCTACATGCTTCCATTCAAGTTGTAGAAAAGCCTTATTTTCCTGCCTTGTGGAATATTGATAGATTAATAAATGTATTTTTCTTGTAACAATCAATATACATACATGCATGAATGCATACATACATACATACATGTATGTATGTATGTATGTATGTATGTATGTATGTATGTATGTAGGCAGCCCAAGTTCAAATCCAAGTAAGAGTATGGCTAGCTGATGAGAGCTAAATAGCTTGAAATAGATCTATACTAGTCTCCCTTTATTTCTTTATCAGCGAAATATAAATTTTACACACACACACACACACAGATATACAGATATAGATATACAGATATATAGATATATTTGTTGTTGTAAGTTGCAAAGCCAAGTCTGACCCATCGCAACCCCATAGACGACGTTCCTCCAGGCCTTCCTGTCCTCTACCATCCTCTGGAGTCCATTTAAGCTCACTCCAACTGCTTCAGTGACTCCATCCAGCCACCTCGTTCTCTGCCGTCCCCTTCTTCTTTTGCCCTCAATTTTTCCCATCATTAGGCTCTTCTCCAGTGAGTCCTTCCTTCTCATTAGGTGGCCAAAGTATTTGAGTTTTATCTTCAGGATCTGGAGGATCAGGATCTATAGATCTATAGATCTATAGATATAGCTAGCTAGCTAGCTAGCTAGCTAGCTAGCTAGATAGATAGATAGATAGATAGATAGATAGAGATATAAATTGGTCTCAGAAACTTCAACTATATGAAGATGTTCTTGCCTTATGAACTGAGCACCAATGGGCACCACCCATTTAATAACAGATCCTTTTAGGTACAGATGTTTCCTTTCTTCAGGGCCAAAATAATGGAAAAGGCTGAACATTCAGGTGGGGGAAGACTTGGAGAACATGAATGGAGATGCTGAGAAGAATGTATGGCTATCCACGCTGTCACTATAAACTCTTCCCTTGTTGTTCATCACAACACTGCCTTGTAAATCTATCTGTCTTCTTTTCTTAAAGCGATGCTAAACAAAGAGGTAAACAGGGAGAAGATTAATTTTGTTACTTGCTGTGGACAGGAATATCACTTGATCCTACTTGCCTTTATATCCCCCATCATCAACAAAACCCAGCTGTCCATCAACAGCATCTGCCAGTCAAACAGCAGTAGCAAGCAGGAAGTGGGGAGAAGACAAAATGGGAAGGGAAGGGAAGAGGAGAGGAGAGGAGAGGATGGGAGGGAAGGGAAGGGAAGGGAAGGGAAGGGAAGGGAAGGGAAGGGAAGGGAAGGGAAGGGAAGGGAAGGGAAGGGAAGAGACCTTTGTATCAGCCTAGATGTACATACCTAAGAGATGGAAAACCCCAACATAGCCCATATTTCTATCCTAATGGGTCTGGTGGAGGAATTGGAGCTGTATGTTACTACCTTATTCTACTGCCCTAAAAACAGAATTGGAAGTCAATGCTTTTGTCTTCCCCCCCCTCTCTTTTCCTGTACATTTTTTTATTTGTCCTTTTCCCCCTTACTTTCTCTTTATTTTCATTTTTTGGGGTGTGTTTTATCTTTTGATCAACTAATAAAAATTTAGACGTAGATGATTTTCTACAGACCTCTTGCAAGTGCAGTGATATCAACAAGCGATCTACATAAAATATCAATACAATACAATTGTCTCTTTTTTAAAAAAAAAATGAAAGCCATAAAATATACAAAACAAAAAGTGGAGAATGGCAACCAGGAGAAAATTCATCGATCACATATACATACAGTAGAATTCCTAAGCTTAACCACCTCCCAGTCCCCGTGAATTCTCAGGAGAATTCATGCCGGTGGGGGAATTGGAGAATTCTCAGGAGAATTCATGCCGGTGGAGGAATTCAGGGAATTGAAATCCAGATATCTAAAACTTGAGGAAGTGGACAAACATTTAAATATATTGAATGAATAAACAATCAATCTATGTCTTTCAGCTCTGAGGACACTCCTGCACAACAGTTACTCCAGATGGGTAAACCAATGTTTCCTTCCCTATTTTTGTTCTTCCTTTGCGGTTTCTTCTATTTTTTAGTTCTGAACATTTTTTTTTCTGAACAAAAGTGTGATGGAACACGAGCTCCACCTCCAGGAACATCCTTCCAAGGTTTAGAGAGGTTTTTACATGAGTTAATGTTAGACTTTCAGCACTGTGTATCTCTAGCGCAGTAATAGACACCTGTGTCTTCTTGCTTCAGATTGTTCATATGCAAATAGAATTGAGGATTGCTTTTTGAAGGCCCAGATTCTCCCTTGGATAGCTGGAGAATAGTGGTTGTTTGTTCCTGAAGAATAATGAACTAACCATTCCAGACCCTTCCCTGGAAACCAATGGTGATATTCAGCCGGTTCGTACCAGTTCGCCTGAACTGGTAGCGGAAATCGCAGGTGGGTCCGCCCACCTGCCCTGGCTGTATGCCATCCTATTTAGGCATATTTTTGAGGCCGGGCACATGCGTGGAAGGTGCGCACACAAGCAAAGCACATGTGCCGAAGACTGGGCGCATGCATGGAACACAGGCACACATGCGAACTGGGAGCACACACATGAACCAGGTGCGCACACGAAGAGAGCATGCATGAGCATGGTAGTAAAATAATCCAAAACCCACTGCTGCTGGAAAATGCCTGATCCAAAGCATGCCATAACTGCTTAAGTCAAATCCTGAAGCAGATCTTGTGGATTCTCTTGGTCTTTTTTCTTCTGGATCAGAGGGAGTGAGAGTGACTTGTGAATCCCCATCTAGAAAGCAAAGAGGCAGTTAGATTGCTTTAATGAAGGATAAGAACCAGTAGGGTCAAGTGATATCCTTGTCTATAGCAAGCAAGCAAATTAATCCTCTCATAGTTGAACTTTTATTAAACAACTATGGGTTTTGTTTTGTTTTTTAAAAAGGCAGAAAGTGTTGTGACCCACCAGCTGCCAGTGGAGCTGACTCAGATGATGAAGAGGTTGGGGAGGAAATTGGGCCAGTTCTGAAGCCCGGAGAAGGCTCTGATGGATGGTCTGCATTGGATGCAGAGATAGAGCCAGGGCCATCCGACAATTCCAAGCCACCAGAGAGGCAGCTGCCTTTGGAGGTGGAGATGAGTGAGGAGGAAGAACATCTGGGGCCTGTTTGAGATGCACGTATGCACAGAACTATTAGAAGAGGAGAACAACTGAGGGCAAGGAGTTGATTTGGGAAGCAAGGCACACATGGATGCTGAATGACCCCTCCCTGGCTGGGAAATAAATAGAAGGAAAGGGGAGTGGTGGTCATAGGAGACAACAGTTCAGATTTCTGAAGAATTGGCTCATCGTGTTTTGTGCTACAAAGACTGCTTCCCAGAACTTAATTTGTAGCTTTAGGACTGGGAGCTCATGGTCTGGCAATTATCGTAAGGAACTGATAAGGTCTGTTACTGCAGTAAACCCTTTGAAGGACTATTGCTTGGACTTTTCAGTGTGTGAATGGCATTAATTCACAGGAGATAAATGAAGAGGGGTTTTTTGTGACAAGGAGTCTGTTTCTTGTTTCTGCTAAGGCTGGGTCAGAACAGAAAGGTTTACAAGGAGGTGTTAAGATGAACAACAAGATGCTTAAGAGCCACAGCATTGCAATGAATGGAAACCTTAATAAATCTATGATGAGTGACTCAGGCCGAAAGGAAGTCCTGTTTCTAGGAAACCGAAGAGTGGCCTTTAAAAATGAAGTGCAAGTCTTGGTTTGCATATTTCTGACAGGAAAACGCAAAATATAACAAGTTAAGGGATGAAAGAAGAGCTCATATCCAATAAGTTGATAGCATTCAACTCTTGGTGTCCATAATTATGTTGGCAGGATATCACACTCTTGGTGGCATTGTCTGGAATATAAATGGGAGGAGTTGCATTATGCTGCAGAGCTTAGGACCCTAAATTTGACAGATGAATGGAGATAAGTGAGAACAACTATAAATAGGAGCAAATGCATTTACTTTTTCCTTCATTGGAAGATGAGAGCTGTGAGATTCAAGGAAAAAAACTTCTGAAATGAAACTGGCAAAATTATAAATTCAGAGCAGAATTAAGTAAATACACACATCACTCTAAGTCAGGGGTAACAAACTGGATTTCTTTGAGGGCCGGATCAGCATTGTAGTTCTCCTCTGTGGGCTGGGGAGTGGATGGAGAGTGGTGGGGAAGATGGGAAGATGCCATTCTGCAGGTCAAAAATGGGCCTCACAAAGGCCTCGCAGCCCGTTTTTGGCTGGCAGAGTGCTGCTGGAGGCTGAGGAGGCCAAAAACAAGCCATGAGGGGGCCTCATGGGGCCTTCATTTGGCCGTTTTTGGCTGGCAGAGTACTGCTGGAGGCTGGGGAGGCTGAAAACAGGCCATGTGGGGGCCTCGCGGGGCCTCCATGAGGCCCATTTTTGGCTGGCAGAGCGCTGCTGGAGGCTATGGAGGCCAAAAACAAACCACAGGTGGCCCGCATGTAACCCCCCCACAGGGTGGGTTGGACTTAGATCTCTTGTTGTTGTGCAGGGACTCATGACTGATGATGTGTTTGACCCCTCCCTCAGATTCAGCTTGGTCATCTCCTACAACATTTTTCTGGAAGTCCCTTAAAACATGGGCGTTCCTTGAGGATTTCAGGGAATTGGTGATTTAGGTAGGTGGCTGCTTTACCCATGACATCAAATTCTCTATTAAGTGTATTACTAGTACGACTAATGGATGGTTTTAATTATAGAATACTTTTAATATTGTTTATTGTATAGTAATAGCAACAGCACTTAGACTTATATACTGGTTTACAGTGCTTTAGGCGGTTTACAGAGTCAGCATATTTCCCCCAACAATTTGAGTCCTCATTTTACCCACCTTGGAAGAATAGAAGGCTGAGTCAACTTTGAACCTGGTGGGATTTGAACTGCCAAATTGCAGACAGCCATCAATCAGCAGGAGTAGCCTGAGTACTGCACGCTAACCACTATGCCACCGGGGCTCATATGGTTTATTTTTCATTGTATGCTGCACAGAACCATGTTTATATAGCCATTTATAAAATCATTGGGTGTCTATATAAATATGAATGAATGAATGAATGAATGAATGAATGAATGAATGAATGAATGAATGCTAGTTCCAAATATTCTCTGCATTGTCCCATAATGACTTTTTGTTTGGCTTCCTTGCTTCCTTCAAAGGGAAACCTTAATTTTTATTTATTTATGTATATGGTTGCCCAATGCTCAGAGAGGTGACCCTGGGGGGCTTACAACATTAAAATTTATCAGATCCACATGCTCGCTTCTACTGCCCTTTGCTATGTAATAAACAAGGAAGAAGTTGTCTTTGGGAATAATTCTTCCCCTCTCCATTCCTCTCTTATTTATAACTCACTTTTCACTTCTGCAACTGGGAACATGGGATATCTGCATTTCCCTTGTCCATGTCAAGTATGACAGTTGCAGTATGACAGTTCTTATTTCAGTGATTGAGGAACACAGCTGACTAAAAAAAGGATGTATTTAGCAGCTGTGACTTGCACAATTGTGAGCAGGATGGATAGATGTATTTCAGGAAGGATACTTTTAGAAGGGGCTCAGTCACTGTGTGTCATTTACACAGAAATACAAGGCAGTGTCTTCTCGTTTTAGACCATTGACTTGGACAAAAACTTGATTTTTGGCAGTATCTCTTGTGAAGATTAACCGATTTTGCAAAACACTATTGTAATACACAGTTCCGCTCTTTGCAACACGTCCAATCCATTCCAGTCCCTCTCCTGGACGTTGACGGATCCAGTCCATGTATGCCTCTGCTACAGAAAATCCAGACACTGTGCAAGTCAATTTTATGGACTCCCCAGGCCTCTTAACGTCACCACCAGATTCAATAATGGTAGAACTGGATGAACTGCCTGTGACAGAACAATGAAAATTAGAAAATTAAAAAAGGAGAAGATGATGGTGCAGCAAGGTAACAGAGTGAAATGTTGGAATATTACATGAAGGTAGAAGAGATCCGTATTTTTTTTTTTTTTTGCCTTACATGCAGGGAATGCAAATAGGAAACATGCTATGATTGTCCATTCCATAATGTTAATATTGCCTAACCAAGATGAGCAGAGAATCTAATTTCCAGCTACAAGGAACCTGATGGTCACGTTAATCCTTGATTGCTCTATGTGGAATAGCATCTTCCCCTTTAAAGAATTCATGTCCTAAAGTAATTTGCATAGTATTCAAAGTGCCCATTATGTAAGTTGTGGGGGCAATAAGCTGACTTTGTATAAATATACAAAAGGATGAAGGCTATTGCTGAGCACATTGTAAGCCGCCCTGAGTCTTCGGAGAAGGGCGGCATATAAATCAAATTAACAAAAAAAAAAAAAAAAAAGTACATAATACTCTAAGTCAGGGGTGTCACACATGTGTCATCATGGTGGCATCACATGATGTCTTGTGACTTTTTCCCCTTCGCTAAACTGGCTGTGGCGAGCACATGATGCATCCAGCCCACGGGTCATGAGTTTGACAGCCCTGCTCTAAGTACACGGTACTTAAGCAAATAGTGCCATAAGTACCAAGTACTTTAATTGTGCATTGCAATCCAAAGCCATCATGAACAGGGAAGTGCACCCAAAAGGACAGTGTCAGGAACCTCGGAAAACAGTGCCAAGAAGCTCAAGCCAGCCTTTCCCCCTTTAAGAAAACCAAGAAGCATCAGCTGAAAGGAAAACTCAGAACAGCCAAGGGCTGTTACAAAAGTAACAGAGCTGAGTAACAGAAAAGTAACAGAAACACTTAAGTAGAGCCATTAAGATAAGGGGAATCAGGCTAAAAATAAATTCTTCATGGTAAACCGAAGCCTAGGGAATGGAACTTCATCATGTTTTCTTTCCATTTGATGATCTTTTTCAATGTTACATTTTTTGTTTGTTTGTTTGTTTTAAGTTCGGGCTTACAGGTTGGGCTTACAGTTCCACAGAAGTATAAAAGGCCTATCCAAATTTATTGCATGGACAATATGGTCTGGACTTAAAAACAAAGCAAGGTAATGACCATTTAGTACAGTAGATACTCATAGGTAGAGATAAAGGTTCCCCTCGCACTTATGTGCTAGTCGTTCCTGACTCAAGGGGGCGGTGTTCATCTCCGTTTCAAAGCCAAAGAGCCAGTGCTGTCCGAAGTTGTCTCTGGCTTCGGCGGAGTGGCTGGCATGACTAAATGCCAAAGGCATACAGAACGCTGTTACCTTCCCTCCAAAAGTGGTCCCTATTTTTCTACTTGCATTTTTCACATGCTTTCAAACTGCTAGGTTGGCAGAAGCTGGGACAAGTAATGGGAGCTCACCCCATTATGCGGCACTAGGGATTAGAACTACTGAACTTCCAATCTTTTCATCGACAAGCTCAGCATCTTAGCCACTGAGCCACCACATCCCTTCTTATTTAAGCATATGTTTGCCCAATTCTCATACAGTTGACTCTGGAAGGCTTACAACATTAAAATTTATGAGATCCACATGCTCTCTTCTACTGGCCTTTACTATGTAGTAAACAAGGAAGAAAAATCATCAACTGTGTTTGAAAATAATTCTTCCCTTCTCATTTCCTCTCTTATTTAAAACTCACTTTTCAGTTCTGCAACTGGGAACATGGGATATCTGCATTTCCCTTGTCCATGTCATATATGACAGTTGCAATATGAAAATAGAATAGAATAGAATAGAATAGAATAGAATAGAATAGAATAGAATAGAATAGAATAGAATAGAATAGAATAGAATAGAATAGAATTAGATTTGGTAGCGACCTTGGAGGTCTTCTGTTTAGGCAGGAAACCCTACACTACTTCAGACAAATGGTTATCCAACATCTTCTTTAAAAAATTTCCAGTGTTGGAGCATTCACAACTTCTGGAGGCTGTTGATGTTATATCATTCTTATCACAGTGATTGAGGAACACAGCTGTCTGAAAAAAGGATGTGTTTAGCAGCTGTGACATTCACAATTGTGAGCAGGATGGATAGATGTATTTCAGGAAGGATACTTTTAGAAGGGGCTCAGTCACTGTGTGTCATTTACACAGAAATACAAGGCAGTGTCTTCTCGTTTTAGACCATTGACTTGGACAAAAACTTGATTTTTGGCAGTATCTCTTGTGAAGATTAACCGATTTTGCAAAACACTATTGTAATACACAGTTCCGCTCTTTGCAACACGTCCAATCCATTCCAGTCCCTCTCCTGGACGTTGACGGATCCAGTCCATGTATGCCTCTGCTACAGAAAATCCAGACACTGTGCAAGTCAATTTTATGGACTCCCCAGGCCTCTTAACGTCACCACCAGATTCAATAATGGTAGAACTGGATGAACTGCCTGTGACAGAACAATGAAAATTAGAAAATTAAAAAAGGAGAAGATGATGGTGCAGCAAGGTAACAGAGTGAAATGTTGGAATATTACATGAAGGTAGAAGAGATCCGTATTTTTTTTTTTGCCTTACATGCAGGGAATGCAAATAGGAAACATGCCATGATTGTCCATTCCATAATGTTAATATTGCCTAACCAAGATGAGCAGAGAATCTGATCTCCAGCTACAAGGAACCTGATGGTCACGTTAATCCTTGATTGCTCTATGTGGAATAGCATCTTCCCCTTTAAAGAATCCATGTCCTAAAGTAATTTGCATAGTATTCAAAGTGCCCATTATGTAAGTACATAATACTCTAAGTCAGGGGTGTCACACATGTGTCATCATGGTGGCATCACATGATGTCTTGTGACTTTTTTCCCCTTCGCTAAACTGGCCGTGGCCAGCACGTGATGCATCCAGCCCACGGGTCATGAGTTTGACAGCCCTGCTCTAAGTACACGGTACTTAAGAAAATAGTGCCCTAAGTACCAAGTACTTTAATTGTGCATTGCAATCTAAAACCATCATGAACAGATTGTGGGAAGTACACCCAAAAGGACAGTGTCAGGAACCTCAGAAAACAGTGCCAAGAAGCTCAAGCCAGCCTTTCCCCCTTTAAGAAAACCAAGAAGCACCAGCTGAAAGGAAAACTCAGAACAGCCAAGGGCTGTTACAAAAGTAACAGAGCTGAGTAACAGAAAAGTATCAGAAACACTTAAGTAGAGCCATTAAGATAAGGGGAATCAGGCTAAAAATAAACTCTTGCACATATGTGCTAGTCATTCCTGACTCTAGGTGGCGGTGCTCATCTCCAAGCCAAAAAGCCAGCACTGTCTGAAGAAGTCTCCGTGGTCATGTGGCTGGCATGACAAAATGCCAAAGGCACATGGAATGCTGTTACCTTCCCTCCAAAGGTGGTCCCTATTTTTCTACTTGCATTTTTAACATGCTTTCAAACTGCTAGGTTGGCAGAAGCTGGGACAAGTAACGGGAGCTCATCCCGTTTACACAACACTAGGGATTCGAACTGCTGAACTGCCAATCTTTTGATCGAAAAGTTCAGCATCTTAGCCACTGAACCACCGCGTCCCTTAACTACTCATAGATCAGCCAAATTATGGTTAAGATCAAGATTCATGAGTCCACCACAAATATCAGGTCTGTAGAGTGGACTCGGATGGAGAACCATCTGAGAATTCAAATTTTTGGTTAGATTGCTAAATCAAAACACAATCAAGAAGATAGCAGTTGTAAAGACACACACCCATTTTTTTTTTTTTGAGTTGCAAAGAAAACAGCATGAATGCAGTCACTAGAATGTGCATTTCACTCAAAGAATTCTTTTCCTAGAAAGTTAAACTCTGAGAATAAACAAAAATCGCTGCAGTTCCTTTTAGAAGATGCAGGATTGTTGAAGTGGTTTAGTGTTAGGAGCAGTTAAATTGTATTGAATGAAAATGATTAACAAAAATATAGACTAATCAAACATAGATCAATTTGGTAATTTAATACCAGTTGAGTTCTATTGAGTGGATTAATATGGTTACCAAAGAGGTGGCATACCTAGATACATACATACACACATACAAAACACATATATTAGTGCAATTTAAAATAAAATAAACCCATACAAATTTGTGCATAAAGCAAAAAGTAAAGAATCACAACAGGAAGTAAATTCACCAGTAAGACATTAACACTACTCAGAAGCTCAACTAACTGCCAATTCCCACGATTGAGAGAAAAGCCAGATTTTAGGAGCTTTGCAAATGGCCAGCATGGTTGGACTTAATCTGATCTCAGATGGAATAGTGTTCCAAATAGAGCAGATGTTGAGAAGACATGGACCCCACCAGATGCTCCTCTCTAACAGGCTGGATTCAAAGCACACCCATCCTACCAGAACTAATGAGACAAGTCAAAACATATTTTGGACCTCCTCATGAATCTGGAGGATCCACCATAAAGAGTTGTAAACTGAGTGGTTCAACAGGTCTTATAGTGTAAGCATTTTGATCATAAGTATATTTCCAAATTATCTTTTTATTTAATTTTCCATGAATTTCCATTATTTATTTAGCATATGGCTGGTCACACACAATATTAATACACTTCATTTTTACAGGTTAAAACAATTAAAAAGAAGCAGTAAGAAAACCTAAGAGGAAAACAGAAATAACATTTCAGAGTTTAATGTCGAGTTTGGAGATTCAGTCAGTAGCTGTCGTTGTTACTCAGAGGAAGTCCCTAAAATCTCCAGGATACCTTCTGTTAGAGCATACCCTCACTATATGTTGGATAGTCTGTCAGCTGGGGGGGGGGCAATCACATTGTGCTGAAGGTGTCTTTCCCCATTTATACAAGAAGTCGGCACACACCCCATGAGTCATTCTACAATTAAACAGGGACGTGGTGGCTCAGTGGCTAAGACGCTGAGCTTGTCAATCAAAATGTCGGCATTTCAGCAGTTCGAATCCCTAGTGCCACATAACAGGGTGAGCTCCCGTTACTTTTCCCAGCTTCTGCCAACCTAGCAGTTCGAAAGCATGTAAAAAATGCAAGTAGAAAAATAGGGACCACCTTTGGTGGGAAGGTAACAGCATTCCATGCACCTTTGGCATTTAGTCATGCCAGTCACATGACCACAGAGATGTCTTCGGACAGCGCTGGTTCTTCGGCTTTGAAAAAGAGATGAGCACTGCCCCCTAGAGTCGGGAACAACTAGCACATATTTGCGACAGGAACCTTTACCTTTATCTTACAATTAAACAAAGGGTTGTGATAAATCAAAGGACAGGCACTCAGAACTGAACATGGATGTGCATTCTCCAACATCTGTTTGGGCTGGTCTTTAATCCACATAGTCAACTTTAAGATGTCCGGACTTCAACTCACAGAATTCATGCTGAGTAGGAACACTAGGAGTTGAAATCCAGGCATCCTGAAGTTGACAAGATTGAGAAACACTGATGTGGAGGGTTGTTGATGATCTGTGAGATAAACAAATGGATATGAAAACAGATGGTAACTCACATCTTGGAGTTTTCATGCATGAAGCAATTTTTCCTCATTGGGAGGAAGATTCCCCTCTCTATTTTCTTTAGAAACAATGGTTTCTAATAATAAATAACCCTGCCAGCTGTTCAGGTCATGAAACATGACTGCTCCAGACCAAGAAGGATTTTTCCCTTGGTCATGATTCTTTTCAACCATTGTGTATATCAGCAGTACAATAATATACAGCGGTGTCGTCCATTTTCAGGTCATTCATTTGGAGGTAGAAGTTGGAACTGTCTTTGGATGCAGTAAATCTTCCTTGTATTGTAGGAGAATAACCACTGTACTTCGGGATACGATAATATACCAACCATTCCAATGGTTTCCCAGGCCTCTGCATCACCCAATGCATATAGTGGTTATTGATATCAAAGCCAGTTATGGAGCATACGAGTTGGGCTGATTCTCCTTGTTTCTTGATTACTAGACTTGACTGAGTGAGAGTAACTTGAGAAAGGGCCCCTGGAAGAAGGAGAAATGGTCAACAGATGATAGAAATGAATTAAGGCAAAGGTAAAGGTTTCCCTTAAACATATGTGCTAGTCATTCCCGACTCTAGGGGACAGTGCTTATTTCTGTTTCAAAGCCAAAGAACCAGCGCTGTCTGAAGACGTCTCCGTGGTCATATGACCGGCATGACTAAATGCCGAAGGCGCACAGAACGCTGTTACCTTCCCACCAAAGGTGATCCCTATTTTTCTACTTGCATTTTTTACGTGCTTTCAAGCTACTAGGCTGGCAGAAGCTGGGACAAGTAATGGGAGCTCACCCTATTACATGGCACTAGGGATTCGAACTGCTAACCTGCCAATGTTTTGATCGACAAGCTCAGCATCTTAGCCACTGAGCCATTGCGTCCCTTAGAAATGAATTTCTCTATAAGAAAAAAGCGACTATAATAAAAGATCAAGACAATTTTTCTAATCTCTACAGATAATCTTTGAGGATGAACTATGCTATAAAACCTAAAAAAGACATCAGCAGTGACATACCTTTCAAAATTGTTTGAATGAAAATTAAATGCAGGAAATTCATGATCCTCTTTCTTCTATATTATTATCCCCTTTGAAGAGCTTTCTCTAGAAGAGACAGGAGGTCAAGAGTGAATAAAGTTCCAGCAGACAGGGAAATTAATATACGATGGAGTAATTTGCATATGTTTTCCCTTGTAAGAGATTTAAGTCCTTACTGCCACATCATGTAAGGAGGTAGAACCTTCCCTTAGATCAGGGGTGTCAAACCCGCTGTCAACTCGCAAAGCATCCCTGGCCTGCTCTCGAGTTGCCATAGGCTAGGGTGATGGGAAACCAGTGAAATGGCATAGCAGCCAAAGACAGATGCACATTCCATGCTTATCTCTCTCAAGGCTTTGTCCCAGGGTAACCTACAGCAGCCAGAGGGGAGTGACCTCTACAACCTGTGAAATTGCTCCATTGGCGAATGTGATTGATGACACACCCTGGGGGGAGGGGGAAAACAGGGTCATAATTGGAGCGTAAATTATGCAAGGTCAGAGCTGGCTTCACTTGGGAATGTGCCAACATGCAGCTCCTAATAAATAACTGGATTTCTTTTGAAGCTTGGCTTAAGAGTCATGATTTAATTAGGGCATCTGCCAGAACCCTGCCAGCCACTGCGTCACATTGCCATCACGTGATATTTTGCAATGTTTTTTCCCATTTGTGGAGCTGGGGTGGGCATTGCCTGCGCATGACACATGCAGTCTGCTGACAACCCTGCCTTAGATCAATCCTGGGAAGTATATGACTGTACCCTTGTTGATTGATGGGCTTATCACTGTCCAGTGTGATAGAACCATGTAAGTCTATGGTGGGAAAAAAATGCTAAAGAGCCTGGTAGCACATTTTCCCCACTAACAATTTTTTATTATTCAGCTCTTATCAGTTTAGCCACAGTATGTCCCTGTTATAGTATCTTACAAAATATTAGTACTTTCAACAAAATCATTTTTTTTAAAAAAACTAGTTTACTTTGAATTCAATTCCTTGAAGAAACTGGCTTTCTGTTAGGGGCAATTAAATTGTATTTATTTGTTTATTTTTGTTTGTTTGCTAGTTGTTTGTTTGTTTGGTTGGTTGGTTAGTTTAATTTGTCAAGCATGTGTGAGAAAACAAGTATAAGTATGAACATAACACATAAACATATAAGTATAAACAGGTATTATTGTTGTTGTTAGTTGCAAAGTCCGACCCACCGCAACCCCATGGACAACATTCCTCCAGACCTTCCTGTCCTCTACCATCCTCTGGAGTCCATTTAAGTTCATGTCTACTACTTCAGTGATTCCATCCAGCCACCTCATTCTGTCATCCCCTTCTTCTTTTGCCCTCAATCTTTCCCAGCATTAGGCTCTTCTCCAGGGAGTCCTTCCTTCTCATATAAACAGGTATAAGTGTATACACAAGAAATGAGTATGAATAAATGGGGGCAGTAGGACAGGGATGGTAGGCACACTGGTGTGCTTATGCATGCCCCCTTACAGACCACTTAGGAATGGGGTGAGGTCCACAGTAGACAGTTTAAGGTTAAAGTTTTGGGGGTTTGAGGATGTAACAACAGAGTCAGATAGTGCATTCCAGGCACTGACTACTCTGTTGCTGAAGTCGTATTTTCTGCAATCGAGTTTGAAGTGGTTTACTTTGAGTTTGTATCGATTGTTTGCCCGTGTATTATTGTGGCTGAAGGTGAAGTAATCATTGACAGGGAAGGACGTTGTATCACACAATTTTGTGTACTAATACGTCATTATGACTTTCTTTGGAGGGAAGTAAATTGAGACAAAATCAATCATGCTGTGGTCACTGTTAGAAAAAGGTTCTTTTATTTGTAGTCCATAAATTGTGTTTAAACTATTGCAGAAGGTGAGAGCAAGGCAGTTGTTGAATCTAGTGTTGTTGTTACTAATAGATCCAGTCCCAGAGTAGTAACGGTATTTTACAGGGTTGCATGTATAGGTTCAGTTGTACATTCGTTTAGTGTCCAATTAATTAGAGGTAGATTGAATTGATAGAGGTATTGAATGAAAATAATGCAAAATCATGGACCCAATCAAACAAGATCAATCAGATATTTTGAATACCAATTGATTGGAGTTGAATAGATTCCTAGGGCTACCTTTCTCCCAAAATGGCTGACTTACCTAGATAAAATATCTGTATAATTCCATGTTATTGTTTCATAACTACAAAGCAAATAAGAAAGAATGGCAACCAGGGCTAAATTCATGAATAACACATTCACACAACTCAGAAGCTCACCTGCTCCCCAATCTCCATGACTGAGAGAAAAGCCAGCTCTTAGGGAGCTTTGCAAATGGCCAGCAAAGTTGGGACCAATGTAATTTATTCGTCTTCCAGAGAGACATGTGTTGTAGTGGAGAAGACACACTTCTTGATTTTTCTCTTTCATTGACTGGACTCAAAGTGTATTCCTCCTACAGAACTATGTGAGGAAGTGTTCTGACCCTGCTCCCCAAACATGAAAAACCCTCTGTAGTTAAATCAATGATTCCTTTATTAAGAGCGCCAGCAGCCTCGGCAAAAACTTTCTCTCTCAGCACAGGCTAACAAATCTGTCCAGCACGGAGGTGAATAGTTGTCTGCCACATCTATTCATCTCCTCCCCCTGACTTTTATCCCCAGAGTTAGGGTGGGGCTTTGCTAGCATTGGTGGCTCTTCTGTCCCAAGGATCAGCCCACAGATTTCCATTGCTCTCCTCTCCTCTGCATCTGCGCATCAGGCACTGGACCCAGCTGTTCCTCCTCTTCCTCCAGACCTGGGGGCTATTGATTCTCCATCTGAGGGCTGATGGATGGCTCAGGCTCTGCCTCTGTCTCTCTCTCTGACAGCTTCATTCCCTCTTCCCCCTCGGAGCAATCAGGTTGCCTTGATGCTGACCTTGATTCCCACGTCTCCTCCTCATCTGATTTGGCTGTCGAGGGGCCGGCACCAACAGGCTACAGCATAAAGATCAAAATATATTTTGGAGCTTCTTCTGATTCTGAAGGATCCAGCATGAAGGGTTGCAAAGTTCAATAGGTCTTATATTATAAGCATTTTGATCATCGGTATACTTCCACATTCTTTCATTTATTTTACACAGATCAACAATTAAACGAAGGGTTGTGACGATGCATTGTTTCCTTTTACTTTGTTACATTTTCATTTCTGAAATCAAAGGATAAGCACTCAGAAGAGTGGTGGGTTGCTACAGGTTCGCCCCGGATCGGGTAAACTGGTAGCGGCAATGGCAGACTCTGTCCGCCTCTCTGGATGCTTCTGCGTATGCACAAAAGTATCATGCATGCACGCTCGCATGAATGTGCATTCTCTAACATCTGTTCAGGTTGGTGTTGAGTCAACATTGTCAACTTTAAGATGTCTGGACTTCAACTCCCAGAATTCCCGCTGCCTATGAATACTGGGAGTTGAAGTCCAAACATCTTGAAGTTCACAAGATTGAAAAACACTGATATGTTCATGATCTGTGAGATAGACAGATGGAAAAAGATGGTAACTCACTTCCTGGATTTTTCATGCATGAAACAATTATTTGTCATAGAGAGGGAGATTCCCTCTTATATTTTCTTTAGAAACAGTGGTTTCTAATAATAAATAATCCTGCCACCTGTTCATCTCATGAAACATGAGCTCTCCAGAAGGGTTTTTTCTCCTTGTCATGATTCCTTTCCATCATGGTGTATGGTCTAGGTGAGTAGTACAATAATATACAGCTGTGTCCTCCATTTTCAAGTCATTCATTTGGAGGTAGAAGTTGGAACTGTCTTTGGAGGCTGTAAATCTTCCTTGTATTGTCGGAGAATAACCACTGTACTTTGGGATACGATAATATACCAGCCATTCCAATGGCTTACCGGGCCTCTTCATCAACCAATTCATATAATGGTGAATAATATCAAATCCAGTTATGGAGCATGGAGTTGGACTGATTCGCCTGGATTTTTTATTACCGGACTTGACTGGGTGAGAGTAATCTGAGAAAGGGCACCTGGAGGGAGGAGAAATATTCATCAAAGAATGGAAATCAATCATTCTATAAGGAAAAAAAAAGCTACCATAATTAAAGCTCAAGATGATTTTTCTGATCTATACAGATGGTCTTTGAGAGTGAGCTGTGCTATAAAACCGAAAGAGGACATCGTTAATAGCAAACCTTTCAAAATAGTTTGAATGAAAATTGGGTGCAGCCAATTCATGATCCCCTTTCCTCTCTGTTGTTTTCTCCTTGAAGATCTTTCTCTAGCAGAGACAGGAGATCAAGAGTGAATGAAGCTGCAGCAGAAGGGGATATCTAATGAAGTGGTTTGCATATGATTTTCCTTTTAAGAGGTTTAAGTTCTTAAACCTCTTCTTTAAGTTCTTCATCATATAAGGAGATGGAACCTTCCCTTAGATCAACCCTGGAAAGTAGATGAGATGAGATGAGATGACGTGAGGTGAGGTGAGGTGAGGTGAGGTGAGGTGAGATATATATATCAATCACAGTGTCAGACCTGGAAGCCATCTTTTACATTTGGGCCTTCAGGCCTGCCACATTTTCTTCTGTGGGAAAATTGGAGGGTGGATTGCATAGAGTATGGGTGATATATTGTTGTTGTTGTTGTTGTTGTTGTTGTTGTTGTTGTTGTTGTTGTTATTATTATTATTATTATTATTATTATTATTATTATTATTAGTTATTGGTTAATCTTTAGTGAGATTCACAGCCTTTGAGGCTGGTTAATAGCTCAGCAGCTCGAGTCCTAACCAAGGACCTAGGAACTGTTAAGGTATCGTCGGAGGATGTAAGCTCCTTATTATTATTATTATTATTATTATTATTATTATTATTATTATTTAATCTTTAGTGAGATTCACAGCCTTTGAGGCTGGTTAATAGCTCAGCAGCTCGAGTCCTAACCAAGGACCTAGGAACTGTTAAGGTATCGTCGGAGGATGTAAACTGTTCCGAGTACGGTGGTTTTTTGTAGAGTCAAAATGTTCAAGTCCGGCAAATTTAGAATTTCTAAATAGCGGGGTAGCCCTTTGGGTATTGCTCCGAGGGCTCCAATTACAATCGGGACAACACACGATTTCTTTTTCCACAGTCGCTCAACTTCAATTTGTAAGTCCCGGTACTTTGTGATTTTTTCTTGCTGCTTATCTTCAATTCGTGCATCACCAGGTATTGCAATGTCAATGAACCATACTTTTTTCTTTTCAACTATTGTTATGTCAGGTGTGTTGTGGACCAAGTGCCTGTCAGTCTGAATCCTAAAGTCCCACAAGATCTTGAATTTCTCATTCTCTAAAACTTTCTCAACCTGATGTTCCCAGTGGTTTTTGCTGTACTCAAATCCAAACTTCTGGCACAATTTCCAGTGAATGATTTTAGCAACACGGTCATGGCGTTGTAGGTAGTCAGTTTGTGAAATTTTGCTGCACCCACTGATCAGGTGGTCGACTGTCTCATCTTTCTCATTGCAGAGGCGGCATTTGCTGTTGGTGGTAACATGTTGAATTTTTGCCTTCATACAGTTTGTGGCTAGGGCTTGTTCTTGAGCTGCCAAAATAAAGCTTTCAGTTTCTTTTTTCAGTACTCCTGATCTTAACCAGTTCCAAGTTAGTTTCTGGTCAGCTTTGCCTTCAATACTTTTCAAGTATTGGCCATGCAGAGCTTTGTGTTTCCAATTTTCAGCTCGCTGCTCAATTACTTCTTTCTTATATTCTGCTTTTGTTTTAGTTGTCTTTAAAAGGCCTCCTTTATTTACTTCCTTAATCATTGGTTCTTCACTTTTCTGGATGTAATCATTCAAGCTGCATTTTTCTTCTTCCACAATCTGCTTTACTTGTAGGAGTCCTCGACCACCCTCTGCTCTTGGTAAATATAATCGGTCAACATCACTTTTAGGGTGCAAGGCATGATTCATTGTCATAAGCTTCCTTGTTTTTCTGTCCAAATTGTCTAACTACATCTGGGTCCAGTCAATTATTCCTGCAGAGTATATAATCACAGGTATAGCCCAGGTATTTATGGCTTTTATGATGTTTCCTCCACTCAATTTGGACATTAATATCTTACGAATTCGACAAATGTACTTGGCTGAAGTTAATTCCTTGACTTTATTATGCATTAAGTCAGAGGCTTCTAAAATCCCCAAGTACTTGTAGCCTTCTTCTGATTTTACTGCCTTTATCATTTCTTCATTCTCTAGTTCTATTCCATCCTCTTTTATGATCTTGCCTGCTTTGGTTGCTATTGTTGCACATTTGTCAATTCCAAACTGCATACCAATGTCTTGGCTGAATTCTTTTGTGTTTTCAATTAATAAATTCAGTTCAGCTTTTGTTTTACCAAACAGCTTCAAATCATCCATGTACATCAAGTGCGAGATTTTCAGTTCTTTCTTTGCAAGTTCGTATCCACAGTTCATCTTCTTCAAAATGATTGCCAGTGGTAGCATTGAGAGTATAAAAAGTAGGGGTGAAAGGGAATCGCCCTGGAAAATGCCTCGTTTAATTTCAACTTCACCCAGTTCTTCTTCATTAGCCATAAGTTTTGTTTTCCAGAGGTTCATTGAAGATTCCATGAATTTTTGTATGTTGCTGCTGATGCCTAATATTTCCAGGCATTTCTTGATCCAGTTATGGGGAACTGAATCAAATGCTTTCTTATAGTCTATCCAAGCCATGAACAGGTTAGTTCGTCTTTTCTTTGAGTTCTTTAGGATTAGCTTGTCGATCAGCAATTGATCTTTTGTTCCTCTTGAGTTTTTGCAGCATCCTTTCTGTTCTACAGGAAGCAAGTTATTTCTTTCCAGGTATCCATAGATTTGGTTTGCAATGATACCAGTAAGAAGCTTGTATGTTGTTGGCAAGCAGGTGATTGGCCTATAGTTTCCAGGATCCTTTCCTTTTTCTTTATCTTTTTGGATCAAAAATGTCCTTCCAGTTGTCATCCATCCATCATTTTCAGGTGTTTTTAGGATCTGGTTCATCTGGGTTGCCAATCTTTTGTGCAGACTTGTAAGTGCCTTTAACCAGAAGCCATGCAGCTCATCCGGTCCAGGTGCACTCCAGTTCATATAATAATATTATTTATAAATAATAATAATAATAATAATAATAATAATAATAATAATAATCGATCGAAAGATCGGCAGTTCAGTGGTTCAAATCCCTAGTGCTGCTTAATGGGGTGAGCTCTTGTTACTCGTCCCAGCTTCTGCCAACCTAACAGTTCGAAAGCATGTAAAAAATGCAAGTAGAAAAATAGGGACCACCTTTGGTAGGAAGGTAATGGCATTCCGTGTGCCTTTGGCATTTAGTCATGCCGGCCACATGACCATGGAGATGTCTTCGGACAGTGCTGGCTCTTCGGCTTTGAAACGGAGATGAGCACTGCCCCCTAGAGTCATATGTGCAAGGGGAACCTTTACCTTTACCTTACATTTCTCCATTTTTAAAAAAAGTTACTTGTAGCTGTTCATTTTCCTACAACAGAAACTGTGGCAAACCATTTTAGGAATCAATCAATCAAGGTTGACTCAGCCTTCCATTCTTTCTAAGGTAGGTAAAATGAGGACCCAGATTGTGGGGGCAATAAGCTGACTTTGTATAAATATACAAAAGTATGAAGGCTATTGCTTAACTCATTGTAAGCCACCCTGAGTCTTCGGAGAAGGGCGGCATATAAATCAATTTTTTTTTAAAAAAAAAATCAGAATAGAGCTGGAAGGGACCATGGAGGTCTTCTAGTTCAATCTGAGATATGAGTAGGGATTTGGACTAGAAGACCTCCAAGGTCCCGTGCAACTTTGTTACCCTGTTATAATTGCACTTCATGTATCCATACCACTGGTGATAGTTGCAGTATGAAAAAAGAATGATGTTACAATCCAGTGATTGTGTAAGCCAACTGACTGAAAAAGGATTTGAATAGAGTAGAGTAGAGTAGAGTAGAGTGGAGTGGAGTGGAGTGGGTGGAGTGGAGTGGAGTGGAGTGGAGTGGAGTGGAATGGAATGGAATGGAATGGAATCGGATAGAATAGAATAGAATAGAATAGAATAGAATAGAATAGAATAGAATAGAATAGAATAGAATAGAATAGAATAGAATAGAATAGAATTCTTCATTAGCCAAGTGTGATTGGACACACAAGGAATTTGTCTTGGTGCATACGCTCTTGGTGTACATAAAAGAAAAGATACATTTGTCAAGAATCATAAGGTACAACACTTAGGGTACAAATAAGCAATCAAATCATATTAGGAAACAGTTAATATAAATTGTAAGGATACCAGCAACAAGGTTACAGTCGTACAGTCATAGGTGGGAGGAGATGGGTGATAGGAACGATGACAAGATTAATAGTAGTGCAGACTTAGTAAATAGTTTGACAGTGTTGATGGAATTATTTGTTTAGCAGAGTGATGGAGTTTGAGAAAAAACTGTCCTTGTGTCTAGTTGTTCTGGTGTGCAGTGCTCTATAGCATCGTTTTGAGGGTAGGAGTTGAAACAGTTTATGTCCAGGATGCGAGGGGATCTGTAAATATTTTCACAGCCCTCTTTTTGACTTGTGCAGTATACAGGTCCTCAATGGAGGGCAGGTTGGTACCAATTGTTTTTTCTGCAGTTCTAATTATCCTCTGAAGTCTGTGTCTGTCTTGTTGGGTTGCAGAACCAAACCAGATAGTTAGCTGCTGTGACATGCAAAATTGTGACCAGGATGCATAGATGTATTTCAGGAAGGATAATTTTAGAAGGGCTGATTCACTGTGTGTCTTCTGTGCAGGAATACAGGGCAGTGTCTTCTGGTTTTAGAGCACTGAGTTGCAGTAAAAACTGATTTTTCGAGGTATCCCTTCTGATGGTTAATCGACTTTGGAGAATACTATTATAATATACACTTCCCCTCTTTTCAACACGTCCAACCCATTCCAGACCCTTGCCTGGACGTTGACGGAGCCAGTCCATAAATGCCTGTGCTACAGAAAATCCAGACACTGTACAAGTCAGTTTTATGGACTCCCCAGGCCTCTTAACGTCATCGCCCGATTCAGTGATGGTACAACTGGATGAACTGCCTGTGACACAACAATGCAAATTAAAAAGGAGAAGATGATGGTGCAGCAAGATGACAAAAAGAATTGTTGTAATAGAATTGAAGCCACTCAGAGTCCCTTGGGAGTTGGGTGGCATAGAAATATGATTAATTAAATTAAATTAAATTGATAATAAAAGAGATCAGAATTTCTTTTTTCCTTACATGCAGGGAATGCCAATATGAAACATGCCAAGATAATCCATTCCATAATGTCATGAGAGACTAGCAAAAATTCCAATCTGCAGCTCAAAGGAACTTAATGGTCACTATAATCCTTCCCCTTTAAAAAAAGACATGCCATAAAATAATTTGCATAATACTCAAAGTGCCCATTACTTAAGTAAATTGTACCTTAAGTGCCCAGTACTTCAATTGTGTATTGAAACCACAAAACATCCAGAATAGATGCCTGCTGCGGAGAACCAAGATTCCATATCTCATCTCACAACTGCATTGGTAATATCTAAAGTTAGTGGAGATTTGATATGGACCGTCTCTCTTTGAGATTCTTCACTAGTCACAGGAATATCCAGTGAAATATGGCATTTGCTAGATAAGAATCTTGATTAAGACCAATGGTGGCGCAGTGGTTGGAATGTGGTATTGCAGGCTAATCCTGCAGACTGCCAGCAGTTCGAATTTCACCTGCTTAAGGTTGACTCAGCCTTCCATCCTTCCGAGATAGTTAAAATGAGGACTCAGATTGTTGGAGGCAATATGCTGACTCTCTAAAAACTGCTTAGAGAGGGCTGTAAAAGCACTGTGAAGAGGTATATAAGCCCAAGTGCTACTGCTATTAAAAATTGGAAGGAAGTCAAATGCAATAATTGTCACTGCCAATATGAATTGCAAATTTACACCTATGGAATTTAAACCTATCATGTTTTTGTTTCACCATTTGCTAAGCATTTCATGGCCCTATGTAATTTTTTTTACAATACTTGCTCTTAGCTTTTTTGCCATATCTAATGACATCAGGCTTACAGTTCCACAAAAGTGTTGAAGACCTGTTATCTAATTTAAAATATGAAAAATCTTATCTGCTCTTATCAAACAACCAGAGTAATGACTCTTTAGTGCCCATGATAAGTCAAATTCTGAATAAGACCAATGTTTGTGAGACTTTAAACTAAAATACCATCAAAAATGTGTCAGGTGTGAATAAACAAACAAGAAGGGGATATTTTCCCCCTCTTGTCATGATTCTTTTCCATCATTGTGTGGGTTATTGCACTAGTACAATAATACACAGCTGTATCCTCCACTTTCAAATCATTCATTTGGAGGTAGAAGTTGGAACTGTCTTTGGAGGCTGTAAATTTTCCTTGTATTGTGGGAGAATAAGCACTGTACTTGGGGATACAATAGTGTACCAGCTACTTCAGTGGGTCCCCAGGCTTCTTCATCAACCAATCCATATAATGATTGTAAATATCAAACCCAGTTATGGAGCATTTGAGTTGGAACGATTCTCCTTGATTCTTAATTACTGGATTTGACTGAGTGAAGGTAATCTGAGAAAGGGCACGTAGACGAAGGAGAAATGACCATCATGTGATTGGAATGAATTATTCTATAAGAAAAAAGCTATTATAATTAAAGATCAAGACTATTTTTCTGATCTCTACAGATAATCTTGGACAACGAGCTTTGCTATAAAACCGAAAGAAGACACCAGCAATAGAATACCTTTCAAAAGTATGTAAATGAAAATTAGAGGCAGCCAGTTCATGATACCTTTTCTTCACTCTTACTATTCCTTTGAAGACCATTTTTTTAAGAAGAGAGTGGTGGTAAGGAGTGAATGAAGCTGCAGCAGAGGGAGAAATTAATATATGATGAAGTGGTTTGCATACATTTTCCCTTTTAAGTGGTTTAAGTCCTTACTGCTTCACAATATAAGAAGATGGAACATTCCTTCATTCGACTGTACCATTGATGGATGGATGGTTTATCACCTTCTGGTATGATCGTATGAATAAAACCATGTTAGACTAGAAGAAAAGGATAAAGAATCTGGTGGCACCTTTTGGAATGAACATTTTTTTATTAAAGGCAGAAGCTTTCAACTCATATTGTTCCAAATGTGCTTTTTCAAGAGGCAACTTGACTTTCTGGATTTTCTTTGAAGATGTTTCAGTTCTCATTCAAGAAGCATCTTCAGCTCTGAAGGTAAGAAGTGAAATGTCTTCAAAGAAAAACCAGAAAGTCCAGTTGCACTCTTGAAAAAGTACTTTTGGGACATAGACGTTCAGCTCATATTAATTTAGCCACTCTATATCCTTGTTAAAGTGAGCCATGCCTTACAAAACCTTATGTCTTTTGATAGATTTTGAAAAGAATAGAATAGAATAGAATAGAATAGAATAGAATAGAATAGAATAGAATAGAATAGAATAGAATAGAATAGAATAGAATTCTTTATTGGCCAAGTGTGATTGGACACACAAGGAATTTGTTTTTGGTTCATATGCTCTCAGTGTACATAAAAAGAAAAGATACATTAGTCAAGAATCAAAAACTAGATTCCTTTTGATTCAGTGGTGAAGGATTTAATAAAGCACGCTTAAGACAATTAGCATTTAATATGATGTATGAAAACTGTCCATGTGTTCATATACAAAAAGATGTATAAATCAGAGATCAACATTCAGAAGAGATGAAGATTTATCTTGATATGCGGCAGTTAAATGCAATACTTTCAAGTAGCTTTATTTAACAAGTTTATCACCTGTTGTATAAGCTCCACTTTTGTGTAGGATTGGAACAGTCCAATCTATTTGGAACAGTCTTTCCAAAGTCAAATATCTTTTATATCTTTATATTATATTTCAAAGGCCAATCAACTTGGAATTCACATATGCTTTCTAACCTGTATTTGTGTCATGAACTGCAATCATTTTCCTACATCAGAAACTGTACCAATCCTTTTTTAGGAATCCCTTTATTCCAGGGGTATCAAATTTAAGGCCCACAAGCCAGATCTGGCCCGCGGGGTGCTTAGATATGGCCCGCGGGGCCACCCTGGAAACAGTGAAGGACCAACCAGTGATGCCTCTACAAGTGAAAACAGAGCTTGGGAAGGTTGTATGTGGCCCAACTGGGCTCCATTTTTGGCTGCGACAGCCTTCTGCAGCAATCTGTCAGCAAAAACAGAGCCTGGAGAGGCTGCGTGCAGCCCACCTAGGCTCTGTTTTCAGCCATGACAGTCTCCTGCAGCCCTCTGCCAGCAAAAACAGAGCCCAGGGAGGCTGACAGTGGCCTGCTCAGGCTCTGTTTTCAGCCACGACAGCCTCCTGCAGCCCTCTATCAGCGAAAACGGAGCCCAGCAGTGGTGGGTTCCTACCAGTTTGCACCGGTTCGTGTGAACCGGTAGCAGCAGCGGAGGCAAGAGGCTCCACCCACCCACTCAGATGTCATCACAGACGGTCTGCGCCTGCGGGTTCACGAGAGCAAACCAGTAGCAAAGGTAAGTGGAACCCACCCCTGGAGCCCGGGTCTCAGTTTTCGCTGGGAGAGGGCTACAGGAGGCCATCAGGGCTGAAAACAGAGCTTTGATGAGTGATGTTGACCTGGCCACACCCACCCTGACTGCGCCCACCACGGCCATGCCCCCCATGCCCCCCAAGGTCAAACACAACCCTGACGCGATCCTCAATGAAATCAAGTTTGACTCCCCTGCTTTATTCTATTCTCAAAAAGATAATGCCAAAGGAGGAGTAAAATATCAAACATCTAAATACATTGAATGGATAAGCAATCAATCAATGTCTTTTAGTTCCGAGGACAGGCTTTCTAAACAGCTGCTTCCAGATGGTAAATCGATGTTTCCTTCTCTATTTTTTGTTCATTTTTTGTGGGTTTTCCCCCTATTTTTGGATTCTGAACATTTTTCTGAATAACAGCAAGGTGGAACACGAGCTCCACCACCAGGAATAGCCTTCAAAGGGTTAGGGAAGGAAAGAGTTTTTATATGAGTTAAAGACAGGATTTCAGCACTTTGTATCTCCAGTGCAGTAATAGACACCTGTGTCTTCTTGCTTTAAATTGTTCATTTGCAGGTAGAATTCAGAGCTGCTTTTGAAGGCAGAGAATCTCCCTTGGATAGCTGGAAAATGGTGTTTGTTTGTTGCTGAATACCTTGTTTTCCCGAAAATAAGACCTATCTCGAAAATAAGCTTTAGCATGTTTTTACTTGTGCGCATAATATAAGCCCTACCTGTTGTGACCCAGGCCCAAGTAAGTAGTAGGAAAATCAGTCAGTGAAAAAACAAACAAACTTTATTTGAACAGCTGAGAATTACTTCATTCCCAGCATCGTTCAACTAAATTAAAGCAAATTCCTCCCAACACAAATTCCTCAGTCCTATCTCAAACCTTGGTCCAATTAGACAAACTGCCAAAGGCCTTTCTTGGCAAATGTTCAGAAGTCACAGATACAAAAATAAATACAAGACGTAGACGTAGACGAAGAAGAAGATGAAGCTACCAACGTTGTTTTCCAGCCAAACCCAAACACCATTGCTGGTCTATTTTAAGCCTTATGGGAGGGGCCAATCATCTCTTGGCCCTACTCCCGAGTTGTCCTCTTTGCTTGAGCTGCTCTTGCCTTCTGACAGCTCTTCTCATGCGTGCATTAGGAACAGGCTCCTCCTGTTCCTTTGCCTCGCTCCTATCAGTCTCTGGAGTCCACACCTTACTCCCTGACAGCCCTGGCCCCATCTCTGCCTCTGACGCAGAGCCCTTATCTGGGCCTTCCCCAGCCTCTAGGACTGGCCCATGTTCTTCCTCAGCCTCATCACTGTCCGACTCCGTTGCCAGCTCCGCAGGCTGCTGGTGGACCATAACACAACCCCTCCCCCCAAATAAGCCCTACTTAAGAGCCTGTGCAGCCGGCCACCTACCCATTCCATCTGGTTGCTTGCAGTGCTGTGGCCACGAGGCTGGGGGTTGAAGCTGTTTTATGCACCTCGTACCTGCTTACTGACTGAGCTAGCCAGGCTGCTAATCATAAATAGGAGTGAGTGAACGAATGAACGAATGAACAAATGAACGAATAAATGAATGAACGAATGAGTCCTAGTTCCATATCTGCCCTGCATTTTTCCATAATGATTTTACAGTTTGCTGACCTAATTTCTCCAGTGGGAAGCCACATTTTTATGAATTTATGTATAAAGGTAAAGGTTCCCCTTGCACATATGTGCTAGTCATTCCCGACTCTAGGGGGCGGTGCTCATCTCTGTTCAATGGCGAAGAATCAGTGCTTTTTGAAGATGTCTCCGTGGTCATGTGGCCAGCATGACTAAACGCCAAAGGTGCATGGAATGCTGTTACCTTCCCACCAAAGGTTGTCCCTATTTTTCTTTTATTATTATTATTAAAAAGTTTTACAAAAAGAAAAAAAAAGGTTTTTTTACAAATATTTCCCCATCCCCCCTCCCTTCCTTACCCCCACCCACCCACCCCGAACTTCCCAGAACAAAATTCAGGGTATAACAGTTAACAATCATATGCTAAACTAAGCTAATTAACTAAGGATTCCTATCTTCCCCTTCACACTTTAACTCCCCTTTTACTTAACTAAATATAAATACTCTTAATTTTTCTATTCATTCATAAGCTATTTGATACTTTTTAGTCCGATATTTGTTTTGAATATAATCAATCCATCTTCTCCATTCCGATATATATCTTTCTTGTGAATGATCTTTCAAATATGCTGAAATTTTCGCCATTTCTGCCAAATTCGCTACTTTTAATGTCCATTCTTCAATAGTAGGCAAATCTTCCTTCTTCCAATATTGCGCCACCAAAAGTCTAGCTGCAGTTATTAAATTTAAAATCAATTTAGTCTCTATAACCGTACAATCTGTGATTATACCCAGCAAAAACAATTGTGGAATAAACTTTATCTTCTTTTTAAGGATATTTTGAATAATCCACCATATTTTAATCCAAAATGCTTTAACTTTTTTACAAGTCCACCATATATGATAATAAGTGGCATCATCACAATCACATCCCCAACACTTAGATTGCAAATTCGGATACATACAAGCTAACTTTTTAGGATCTAAATGCCATCTATAAAACATTTTATAAAAATTTTCTCTTAAATTTTGTGCTTGTGTAAATTTCACATTTCTAACCCATATTTTTTCCCAAGTTTCCATCATTATTGGTTCCTGAATATTTTGTGCCCATTTTATCATGCACTCCTTAACTAAATCCGTTTCTGAGTCTATTTCTATTAATACATTATATAATCTTTTTATGTGCATTTGGCCTTGATCTCTAATTTGTTTTACCAAATTTTCCTCGTTCCGCATGATACCTATTCTCTGATCTTCTTTCCATCTAGCTTGCAACTGTCCATACTGAAACCAAGTTAGAATTATCCTTTCTTCTTTTAATGCATTTAAAGATTTTAACTGCAGTATACCCCCTTCCATTTTAAGAAGCTCTTTATAGGTAATCACCTCTTGCTTTTGTTCTACACTTATATTCTCTATCGCATGTCTAGGTATTGCCCATATAGGTATCTTATAATTTAACTTATATTGATACTTTTTCCAAACTCATAACAAAAAGGTTGTCCCTATTTTTCTACTTGCATTTTTATGTGCTTTTGAACTGCTAGGTTGGCAGAAGGTGGGACAAGTAACGGGAGCTCACCCCGTTATGCAACACTAGGGATTCGAACTGCTGAACTGCCGACCTTTCGATCGACAAGCTCAGCGTCTTAGCCACTGAGCCACCACATCCCTTATTTATATATATCAGGGATCCCCAACCTTTCGGACCTCAGGGACCACTAAATTCATAATTTTAAATCCTGCGGACCACTAATATGATCTGCCTAATGACTGGCTGGGTAGGCTTGGCTAGGTGGTCATGTGACTGGGTGGGCGTGGCCAACTTGATGTCACTCACATGGAGGGGTGCCTCACCGGCCTCTACTCACCCCTCCCCTCCCAGCCACTCCTTGCCTGCCCACCCAGGTTCCTTAGGGCCCCAACAAGAAGCAGTTGTTGGAACTAAGTAGTTACCATGAGAAAGAGTTGTCAAAACAGCCGGCTCAGTTCCAATTGGATCTGACCAAGGAGGCTTAGCAGAAGCACCTCACTGAGGATTACGAGCATAGGCTTTCCAAGCAGAGGGAAGACCTACGGGAGTGCAAGGCCAGGTACCGTCACCTAGAGTCTCAGCGGGCTGAGATAGTCAGCAAGGTCCAGACCATGATGCAATTCCACTGGAACATGGTCCTCTGACTCTTTGCCGCCAGCGGCGCTTCCCTCTAGCCTTCGCCCAAAGGCTGCACCAGGAGGCCGAAGCAGACCCCAAGTCAGAATTTCTGCCCCACAGAAAAAGACCCCGAAGGGGGAGACTCTGCAGCAACACAAATGTTCATTGCATGTATCTGTCCCAGGGGCTGTAGCTTGAGGACCCCTGATTTAGTGCAATATAAAAAAATGCAAATAATTTTTCTGCGGACCACCAAAATTTTCTCACGGACCACCAGTGGTCCACGGACCACCAGTTGGTGATCACTGATGTATATGACTGTCTAATTGTCATACAGTGGATTTAGGTGGCTTACAACCAGTGGTGAGTTGCCCCCCGGTTCAGACTGGTTCTATAGAACCAGTAGTAAAACCGGCGGGAGGCTCTGCCCACTGACCCTGACGTCATCAGAAGCGATCTGCGCATGCATGAGCAAGGTAAGCGCACGTGTGCGATACCGTTGCGAAACAGTAGTAAAGGTAAGTAGAACCCACCCCTGCTTACAACATTAAATTTCAAGAAAATTGCCTCCCACCCCCAACCCCCATGGCAGCAGCAATACAAATCTACCACTTAGTGAATTACATCCCCATTCTTGTTCCCCAGGTCTGCTCTGAAAAACCAAGCCTTCAGAAATGCAGTAAGATGGTGGCTAATCATTCCTGGGTGGGAATGATGTTCCATAGAGAAAGGGCCAACCCCCAGAAGACCTTTTTTTTCATGGTTCCATCAGGTATACCTACATAATAGATAGAATACACAACATATCCAGTTCTCCCATTCTGAGGGATTCCATTCTTTTTTTTTTTTTTAAATTTGATTTATATGCCGCCCTTCTCCGGAGTCTCAGGGCGGCTTACAATGCGTTAAGCAATAGCCTTCATACTTTTGTATATTTATACAAAGTCAGCTTATTGCCCCCACAAACTGGGTCCTCATTTAACCTACCTTAGGAAGGATGGAAGGCTGAGTCAACCTTGAGCCTGGTAAGATTCGAACCTGCAGTAATTGCAGGCAGCTGTGTTAATAACAGGGTGCATTAAACCACTGTACTACCAAGGCTCTTCAAACTTCAAGTGATTCCTGCTATTTAATCAAGCAGCCTCAAAATATTTCTTCTTCTCCCCCAGCCTCTTTTAATGATAACTCATCTTTCAGTTCTAGGACTAAGGACCTGTGTGTGTGTGTGTGTGTGTGTGTGTGTGTGTGTGTGTTTATGTGTGTGTGAAGATATCGTCACTTTACTTGTCGATATCATAGATGATATGTTGCAGTATGAAAAAAAGAATGATGTTGTATACCAGTGATTGTGTAACCCAAAAAGACTGAAAAAAAGGATTTGTTTAGCAGCTGTGACATGCAAAATTGTGACCAGGATGGATAGATGCATTTCAGGAAGGATGGTTTTAGAAGGGCTCAGTCACTGTGTGTCTTCTGTGCAGGAATACAAGGCAGTGTCTTCTCATTTTAAACTATTGAGTTGGAGGAAAAACTGATTTTTGGAGGTGTCTTTACTGACAGTTAATCGATTTTGGAAAATACTATTATAATAGACGCTTCCACCCTTTGCAACACGTCCGACCCATTCCAGTCCCTTTCTTGGACATTGACGGATCCAGTCCATGTGTGCCTCTGCTACAGAAAATCCAGATACTGTACAAGTCAATTTTATGGACTCTGCAGGCTTCTTAACATCACCACCTGATTCAGTAATGGTACGATTAGATGAAATGCCTGTGACACAACAATGCGAATTAGAAGATTAAGAAGGAGAAGATGATAGCACAGCAAAGTAACAGAATGAAAAATTGGAATGTTATATGAAGACAGAAGTATTTCTTTCCTTACATATAGGGAATGACAATATGAAACATGCCAAGATTGTCCATTCCATAATGTTAATATTGACTAATTGAAATGAGCAGAAAATCTGATCTCCAGCTAAAAGGAACCTAATGGTCACTATAATCCTTCCCCTTTAAAGAAGGTGTGACATAAAATAATTTGCATAATACTCAAGTGCCCATTACTTAAGAACATAGTACTCTAATGCCCAGTACTTTCATTGTATATTGAAACCTGCTGCTGAGAACCAAGTGAAGATTTGAAATGGACCATGTCTCTTAGAAATTCTTTACCAGTCACAGGAATATCTAGCATTTGCTAGCTAAGAATCTTGATTAAACCAATGGTGGCTCAGTGGTTAGAATGGGTATTGCAAGCTAATTCTGCCGACTGCCAGCAATTTGATTCTCACCAGTTTAAGATTGACTCAGCCTTCCATCCTTACAAAGTCGGTAAAATGAGGGCCCAAATTGTTGGGGGTAATATGCTGACTCTGTAAAAACTGCTTAGAGGGGGCTGAAAAGCATGGTGAAACAGTATATAAATCTAAGTGCTATTGCTATTACAAACTGGAAGGAAGCCAAATGCAACAGCTAATTGTCACTGCTAATATGAATTGCAAATTTACACCTATGGAATTTAAACCTATCATGTTTTTGTTCTACCATTCACTAAGCATTTGATAGCCCTGTCTAATTTTTGCAATACTTGCTCTTAGCTTTTTTTGTCATACCTACTGATAAATGACTTAAAGGTAAATGTATGTGCTAGTCGTTCCCAACTCTAGAGAGCAGTGATCAACTCTGTTTCAAAGCCGAAGAGCCACTGCTGTCCAAAGATGTCTCCGTAGACACGTGGAAGGCATGACTAAATGCCAAAGGCGCATGGAACGCTGTTACCTTCCCACCAAAGGTGGTCCCTATTTTTCTACTTGCATTTTTTACGTGCTTTCTAACTGCTAGTTTGGCAGAAGCTGGGGCAAGTAACGGGAGCTCACCCCATTATGTGGCACTAGGGATTCGAACCACTGAACTGCCAACCTTTTGATCAACAAGCTCAGTTTCTTAACCACTGAGCCATTGCATCCCTTTTGATATATGGTTTAAGGTTTTACAAAAGTATAGACCTATTATCTAATTTAAAATATGGACAATCTTATTTGCTCTTATCAACAAAGCAGTGTAATGACTTTTTAGTACCATACGTACCCATGATAAGTCAAATTCTGCATAAGACCAACCTTTGTGAGTCTTTAAACTAAAATACCATGAAAAATGTGTCTGGCTTGAATAAACAAACCTTTCTAATTTTTGCAAGTTTCAATATTCACAATTAGTTTTTTCAGAGATACTGCACTTTTTATGGCATTTTGATTAAAAGTTTGTGGGTTGTCTTATCTGCTGATGGGCTTATCTGTAAGTATATATGTGACATATGAATATTTAAAAATATTATTGTATATACTTATGGATAACCTCATCTGCAGATAAACTGATAAACTAATTTGATGGTGGGGAATTTTTTGGAAGCTAAAATTCTCAGTTTATGGATCTTGACAGACTTGAACACTGGGCCCTAACTAACAAGTATATGTGGTATGCAGATGTGAGTCCATCAAAAATATCAGGTTTATACACAGCACTTGGATGGAGAACCATCTGACAATTTGAATATGACCAAGTTGCTTAACCAAAACACAATGAAGAAGACAGCAGTTGTAAACCACTTCGTTAGAGTTTCAAAGAAAACTACACAAATGCAATTGCTAGAATCTGCGCTTCCCTCAAAGGATTCCTTCTGTTGTGGCCCACCAGTGGCCAGCGGACCTGTCAGCAGATTCAGACAGTGAGGAGGTTGCGGAGGAACATGGGCCAGGTTGGAGTCTAGGGAAGGCTCTGATGAGGGCTCTGCATCAGAGGCAAAGAGGGGGTCATGGCAGTATGTCAGCTATCAGTTACCTTCGGAGTCAGACATCAGTGAGGCTAAAGAACAAGGGTCGACTTGGGAGTAAGGCCACAGGTGGATGATGCCCCCCTGTGAATGGCCCCTCCCAGAGGGAATAGAAGTGGAGAGAAAGGGGAGTGGAGTTGGCTTAATTAGTTTGCTTAATTGGTTCGTGACTCTCAGAGAATCCTTGCCACGTTTTGAAGATATCTGACTGGCAGCTCTCCAAGCCAGATAAGGTCTGTGACTGTAAGTTCTCCCTTGAAAGACTTTGCTGGATGTGAATGAGAGGAATTCACAGTAACTTAATAAAAAGGGTTTTTTCTCAGGACAAGGAGTCTGCTTCACACTCTTGAGAAGCCTAGGTCAGAACATCTTCCCTTTAAAGTTTGACTCTGGGGATGAACTAAAATTTGCAAGATTGCAGGGTTGAGGAACTGACTTAGTTTTAGGGGCAGTCAAATTGTATCGAATGAAAAGGACGAATTAAAATTATGGACCCAATGGAACATACATCAATTCGGTAATACAACAAAAGTTGGTTTTATTGTAGTTGTCTACTATCTCTCTAAATGTCTCTGAGTGACTTACCTATAAAAAATATATATATCCATGGAATGCAAGTTAAAAAAAACCCAAACCCATCAAAATTTGCAAAGCAAACCAGAAAGAATGGCGAGTAAATTCATCAATAGCACAGAACTCATAAGCTTAACTATCTCCCAATCCTTGTGACTGAGACAATTCTCAGGGAAATTCATGCTGGATAGAGAAATCTGGGAGTTGAACTCCTCCTCCTCCTCCTCCTCCTCCTCCTCCTCCTCCTCCTCCTCCTCCTCCTCCTCCTCCTCCTCTTTCTGTCATATCCATCATCGGACGTTGGCAATCATGTTTGCAATCCTATTTTTTTCAACAGCTGCACAAAAAAATTCAGACATCTTAAATTTTAAAAGGTTGACAAACAGTGGTATAGATGAGTGTGGGTGATTTGTGAGACAGACAGATGGCTATGGAAACAGATGGTAACTCATATCTTGGTTTTTCATGCACGAAACAGAACTTCATCATGGAGACGTAGATCCCCATTTCTATTTTCTTTATTAAAAGTGCTTTCTAATAATAAATATTCCTGCCAGCTGCTGCATTGTCATGAAACATGAGTGCTCCAGACCAAGAAGGGTATTTTTATCCCTTGTCGCAATTCTTTTCCATCACTGTGTGGGTTATTGTACTAGTACAATAATATACAGCTGTGTCCTCCACTTTCAAATCATTCATTTGGAGGTAGAAGTTGGAACTGTCTTTGGAGGCTGTAAATCTTCCTTGTATTGTTGGAGAATAAGCACTGTACTTCGGGATACGATAATGTACCAGCCACTTCAGTGGGTCCCCAAGCTTCTTCATTGACCATTGCATATAATGATTGTTAATATCAAATCCAGTTATGGAGCATTTGAGTTGGACTGATTCCCCTTGATTCTTAATTACTGGACTTGACTGGGTGACAGTAATCTGAGAAAGGGCCCCTGAAGAAAAGAGAAAAGGTCATCAAGTGATGGAAAGGAATTATTTTATAAGAAAAACAAACTATTATTATTATTAATAATAATAATAATAATAATAATAATAATAATAATAATAATAATAATAATAATAATTTTATTTCTATACTGCCCTTCTCCCGAAGGACTCAGGGCGGTGTACAGCCTATTAAATAAAGATCAAGACTATTTTTCTGATCTCTACAGATAATCTTGGACAACGAGCTTTGCTATAAAACTGAAAGAAGACACCATTAATAGAATACCTTTCAAAATTGTGTGAATGAAAATTAGAGGTAGCCAGTTCATGATACCTTTTTCTTCACTCTTATTATTCCTTTGAAGACCTTTTTTTTTAAAAAAAAAAAAAGAAGAAGAAGAGGCAGGAGGTCAGGAGCGAATGAAGCTGCAGCAGAGGGAGAAATTAATATATGGTGAAGTGGTTTGCATATGTTTTCCCTTTTAACAGGTTTAAGTTCTTTCTGCCTTCCAATATAAGAAGATGGAACATTCCTTCATTCTACTGTACCATTGATGGATGGATGGTTTATCACTTTCTGATGTGATTGTATGAACAGAACCATATAGGTCTACGGTGGAAGAACATGATAAATTATCTGGTAGCATCATTTCAAACTAATGAGTTTTATTAAAAGGCTGAAGTTTTCAGCTGATATCAATTTAGCCACTCTATATCCCTGTGGAAAGTGAGCCTTATCTTACAAAATCTTATGTCTTTTGATAGAATTTGGAAAAAAACAACCCACCTACATTCCTGTTGATTCATTGGTGAATGATTCAATAAAACAAACTTAAGACAATTAGGATCACATTAATGTGATGTTGAAAGCTGCCCGTGTGTTCATATATGAAATGGTATAAATCACAGATCAACTATCAGGGTTCTGACGGATGCCCTAATTAAATCATGAGCCTTGAGCCAAGCTTCAAAAGAAATCCAATTATTTGTTAAGAACTTCATGTTGGCACATTCCAAGTGAAGCTAACTCTGACCCCATCTAATTTACGGCTCAGGCTTGACCCTGTTTCCCCCCTCCCCCCAGGGTGTGTCATCAGTCACATTCACTAATGGAGCAATTTCATGGATTGTAGAGACCACTCCCGTCCGGCCACTGTGTGTAACCCTGGGAGACAGCCTTGACAGGAGATATGTCTGGAATGTGCTTTTGTTTTTGGCTGCCGTGCTGCTTCGCCGTGGCTGCAATTTCATTTTCCCATCCCCCTTGCCTATTGCAACTCGAGAGCAGGTCAGGGATGCTTTGCAAGTTGTCATCAACATTGAGAAGAAACAAAGATTTATCCTGATATGAAGCAATTGAGATCCGGACTACCCCCACCCTATTGGCCTTCCGGAAAGCGGTGAAGACCTGGCTTTTCCAGCAGGCCTGGGGCCATTGATCTCACTGTTGCAATCTTGCGAGATCCGGCCATGAATGGTGTGCATGGGCTTTTAATGTTTTTATAATGTTTTTTTTAAATAATTTTCCTATGTTCTTTGTTGTATTATTTTTGCTGTAAGCCGCCCAAAGTCCCTTGGGAGTTGGGCGGCATAGAAATTCAATAAATTAAATTAAATTAAATTAAATTGAATGTAATACTTTCAGATAGTTTTATCAAGCAAGTGTACCATCTATTTTCCAAAATTCCTACTTTGCGGAGGTCAACCTTGTTTGGAACAGTCTTTCCCATTCCAGATATTCTTTTTTTTTATTTTTATATTATTTCTCAAAACTCCTTTAACTCACATATGCCTTCTCACCTGTATTTAGGTAGTGAATTGCAACCATTTTCCTACATCAGAAACTGTATCGATCCTTTTTTAGGAATCCCTCTATTCTGTCCTCGAAAGGATAACCAAATGAGCCAAATGAGGAGACTGGCATCTCAAACATCTAAATATGTTGAATGAATAAGCAATCAATCAATGTCTTTTAGCTCTGCAGTCACTCTTTCCCGACAGCTGCTCTATGTGGTGAACCAATGTTTCCTTCTCTATTTTTATCGTCTCTTTGCGGTTTCTCCTATTTTTGGATTCTGAACATTTTTCTGAAAAATAGCATGATGGAACACGAGCTCCACCTGCAGGAACATCCCACCAAGGTTTAGAGAAAGAAAGAGTTTTTGCATGAGTTAAGGTTAAGCTTTCATCACTGTGTATCTCTAGCAGAGTAACAGATTCCTGTGTCTTCTTTACTTCAGATTGTTCATTTGCAGATAGAATTGAGAATGGCTTTTTGAAGGCAGAGAATCTCTCTTGAATGACTGGAGAATACTGGATGTTTGTCACTGAATAATAGTAAACCAATCATTCCAGACCTTTCCCTAGAAACTGCCTGATCCAAAGCATGCCATGGCTGCTTAGGTCAAATCCTGAAACAGAACAGGTAAGCTTGGTGGATTCTGCTGGTCTGTTTAATTTAACAGATTAACAGAGTTGGAAGGGACCTTGTAGGTCATCTAGTCCAACCCCCCGCCCAAGCAGGAGACCCTACACCATTTCTAACAGATGGTAGTCCAGTCTCTTCTTGGAAGCTTCCAGTGATGAAGCTCCCACAACTTCTGAAAGCAATTTCTGTTCCATTGGTAATGTCAGGTGTGCTTCCTTCAATATCCAGGAAAGAAAACCCAAACTCAATATTTTAAAAGAGATTAGTACTTTTACTGAATATGAAATGATCGCAACCCAGGTAAAGCTGGAAGTGAGCATAACGCGCGAAATAGCATCTAGTAAGCTTCTCCCCCCCCCCCCGTGTCCATAGACCATCAACCAATCCAAAGGTCTCCCAAAGGTCAGGTGGAATCACGTCTGGCAACGTCATTCATCAGGAATGTAGGGCAGTTGGTCAGCCGGTTCCTTTGGAGATTCAGTTTCGTTTCTTGGAAAGACACCTCCTGCATTGGCAAGACACCTCCTGCAATCTTCCCCCCCTCACCCCATTAACTGGTCCCTCCCCCCGTTTCTTATGGCAGCTGAAGCAGGCAAAGCTGAGGCTGACAGGTTGATTGCTCTCACTGTCAGAAAGTTTCTCCTTATTTCCAGATTGAATGTCTCCTTGTTCAGTTTCCATCCATTATTCCTTGTCTGGCCTTCAGGTGCTTTGGAAAATAGCTTGACCCCCTCCTCTCTGTGGCAGCCCCTAAAATATTGGAACACTGCTATCATGTCTTCCCTGGCCTTCTCTTCACTAGACTAGCCATGCCCAGTTCCTGTAATCGTTCTTCATATGTTTTAGTCTCCAGTCCCCTAATTAACCTGGTTGCTCTTCTCTGCACTTTTTCTAGGGTCTCAACATCTTTTTTATAGTGTGGTGACCAAAACTGGACACACTATTCTAGGTGTGGTCTTACTAAGGCTTTATAGAGGAGTATTAGTACCGCATTTGATCTTGATTGCATCCCTCTGTTAATTCAATTTAGGATTGTGTTGGCTTTTTTGGCTGCTGCTGCACACTGCTAGCTCATATTTAAGTGGTTGTCCACTAAGACTCCAAGATCCCTCTTACAGTGACTGCTATTAAGCCTGGTTTCACCCAGTCTCTATGTGTACTCTGGGTTTTTCTTGCCTAAGTGTAGGACTTTACTTTTCTCTACATTGAATTTCATTTTGTTAGATAGGGCCCAGTGTTCAAGGCTGTCAACATGTTAAGATAAGAAGAGATAAAAAAAATTACAAGGTAATGTTAGGATGATCATCAAGCTGTAGTTGAGGCAAAGATCCTGATCAATGGAAGGGCTAATAAATCTGTGATGAATGGTAGACTGACGGAAGTCCTTTTTCTGAGAAGACTAAAAGTAAAGGTAACAATAAATAAATAATTTTATTTCTATACCGCCCTTCCCCCAAAGGACTGAGGGTGGTGTACAGCCTATTTAAAAACACAAGACAAAACAGTGATTAAAACTTAAAATGATTAAATAGATTTGGTTCAATTAAAACCCCAGAAATTTAAAATACCCCAATTTTATTTTTTTAATTTGATTTATATGCCGCCCTTCTCCGGAGACTCAGGGCGGCTTACAATGCGTTAAGCAATAGCCTTCATACTTTTGTATATTTATACAAAGTCAGCTTATTGCCCCCACAAACTGGGTCCTCATTTTACCTACCTTAGAAAGGATGGAAGGCTGAGTCAACCTTGAGCCTTGGAGAGATTCGAACCAGCAGTAAATTGCAGGCAGCTGTGTTAATAACAGGGTGCGTAGACCACTGTACTATCAAGGCTCAATTTAAAACTATTATGTTGATAGCCCGGCCTGGCAGAAAAGCAGGGTCTTGAGTGCACAGCAAAACACCCGGAGGTCGGAGATCTTACGTATTTCCGGGGGCAGTTCATTCCACAGGGCTTGGGGCTCCCACAGAGAAGGCCCTCCACCTGGGAGTCGCCAGCCGACATAACTTGGCCGATGGCACCCTGAGGAGACCCTCTCTGTGGGAGCGGACTGGTCAGTGGGAGGCTACTGGTGGCAGAAGACGGTCTCGAAGGTACCCGGGTCCTGTGCCATGGAGCGCTTTAAAGGTGGTAACCAGCACCTTGAATTGCACCCGGAAGACCACTGGGAGCCAGTGCAGCTCGTGCAGGAGGGGTGTCACGTGGGCACAACGAGTTGTGCCCATAACCACCCGCGCGGCCGCATTCTGGACCAGTTGGAGCCTCAGTTTCTCCAGTTTCTGGGGAAAAGATTTCCCCAGTCCAGTTGTGTCTGACTCTAGGGAACAGTGTTCATCTGTTTCTTAATGAAAGGAGCATGTGTTCTCCAAAGATACTTCCGTGATCATGTGGTTGGCAAAACTACCATATTTTTTGGACTATAAGACGCACCTAAATTTAGAAGAGAAAACAACAACAAAAAAGTTTTTGGCCTCTGCACACCCTGTTTTTGTCCCTTTTTTGTCCTTTTTTTTTTTTTTGTCACTTTACCAGCCCTTTTTCTGCCCATTTTTGGGGCTTTTTCGGCCACTTTTTTCCAAACAAATGGGCCAAATAAGCCTCAAAAATGGGCCAGAAAAGCCTCAACAATGGGCAAAAAAAGGGCATGAAAAAGGCTGATAAAAGGCTGAAAAAAGGCCGGAAAATGGGGCATGTGGAGGCCAAAAAATTGTCGGTGGGTGGGCGAGGCTTCAGCAATATTTGGTCTATAGAATGCACAGACATTTTCACCCCTTTTTGGGAGACAAAAAAAGTGTCTTATAAGTCCAGAAAAATATGGTTTATGCCAAGGTGCACGGGATGCTGTTACTTCCCGTTGAAGTGGTACCTATTTATCTACTTGCATTTACATGCTTTTGAACTTCTAGATGGGCAGGAGCTGGGGCAAGGAACGGAAGCTCACCCCATTGTGCAATGCTCTGATCTTGAACCCAGGTTGTTAACTGGAAAACTCTGTATCTTTAATCAATGAGACTTTGTGCTTAAATGCTTTAGAACTCACTGACTTAGATGGCTAAGAGTGGCCTTCAAAAATGAAATTCAAATCTTGGTTTGCATATTCTTGGAAAACATCCAACAAAAGGGTAGAAGTTGATTCCTAAGTCTTTTAGATAACAATAATAATAAATTACATTTTTATGCCGTTCAACTTTCAGTGATTCTGTGAGGTTATGATAAATGGATCATAATAATAAATAGAGTAAGTATAAGAAGAATAACTGCAAAAATTATTCACTTAATTAAATTGCAGGAGGAAGAGCCCAGTTCGGTGCAATATCTGGTAATTTTATTTTCATGGCTTTATTTTTAATTTAAAGGTAAAGGTTCCCTTTGCACATATGTGCTAGTCATTCCCAACTCTAGGGGGCAGTGCTCATCTCCATTTCAAACTGAAGAGCCAGCGCTGTTCGAAGACGTCTCTGTGGTCATGTGGCCGGCATGACTAAATGCCAAAGGCGCACAGAACGCTGTTACCTTTCCACCAAAGATGGTCCCTATTTTTCTACTTGCATTTTTTACTGCTTTTGAACTGCTAGGTTGGCAGTTCGGAAGCTCACCCCATTACGCGGCACTAGGGATTCAAACCACTGAATTGCTGACCTTTCAATCGACAAGCTCAGCATTTTAGCCAATGAGCCACCGCATCCCTAATTTAGCCCACCTTTGGGCTAAATTATCTGATATAATGATCTGATATCCCCAGGCAGATTTAATTTTAGCTTATCTACATTTGAAACGAACATACATGAAGAAGAAAGTTCACAAAATTGTAAAGTCATAAATGTTCAACCAAATGCAACATATAGTAATTCTTATTTGTGAAAATTGGCATTACAACAAGGCCATTATGGAAAATGGATTTATGTCAGGGGTGAAATGCTCCCGGTTCGGACCGGATCACCCGATCCGGTAGCGATGGAGGCGGGTGGTTCGGAGAACCGGTAGCAAAAATCCTTCCCCCCCCCCATTGCCCAGTTGAGCCGTGCAATCATCAGAAGCTTTTTTTTTTTAATTTTTAAAGCATTTTTTCTACAACCTCTTTGGCCGAAAAAATGCTTTTAAAAGTAAAAAAAAAAAAAGCCTCTGATGATCGTGTGGCTCAGCTGGGATCATCAGAGGCTTTTTTTTTAAAAAAAGGAAAGCCTCTGCCAATCAGGCAAGTCAGCTGGCATCGTCAGAGGCTTTAAAAGCATTTTTTTAACAACCTCTTCAGCCTAACTTTACCAGTGAGGGACTTTATGACACTGGCATGTCACTATATTTATCCTTTTTATAGTTTGGCACTGTTGAGCAAACCGTTTAGGCTGTAAATCCATTGAACCGCTCAATGTTCTCCATAGATGGGCATTGATTCTCTTAAAAGTAGCGGGGAGGAATCATTAATAGTTGTTTTTAACTCCCCCAAGGAGTTGATGGAGAAAGATGAAGGCAGTTCGGTTTTGTTTTGGGTGACTTTTCTTGGCTCAACTTGACAGTTACTTTTTAAAGAAATCTTGGGGTGAGAATATTATGGCAAGTTTTGGATTATGTGGTTCAGGAAATAATAACACACACAAGAGTTCCTCCAGCTGCCTGTTGGATATGCCGAAGAGAATGACTGTGCTTAAACTTGAAAAGCGGTGGTTTTCGACCAGCTTGTAAGAAGATTCTTCTCATTGTGTCTTATGCAATAATATACAGCTGTGTCTTCAGCCTTTAAAGTATTGAGCTGTAAGAACACTTGGCTCCTAGAATTGTCTTTTGTGATGCTGGCCCGACTTCGAAAGATTGTGCTATAAGGAGTGCCTCCACCATGCCAGATGTCTCCGATCCATTCCAGTTCCTTTCCAGAGACCTGACGGATCCAGCTTATTCCAGAGCTTGTGAGAGAAAATCCAGAAACTGTACAGGTGAGCTTCATCCTTTCTCCTGGTCTTTTCGTTTGAGCAGTAGACTGAGTAATTGTTATTTCTGAGGTAGTGCCTGCATTAATAAATAAAAATAAGAAATAAAAGTGTGTGTGGGTACAAAAAATGTACCTCTACCTAAAAACAAACTATAGTTGACCTTACATGCTGGGAACACAAAGAGGAAACTTATCAACAGTTTCATAACCATGCTTTCGAGAAGGATAATACAAAAGATGAATAGCAATTCAACACTGTCAGGTATGTCTAATATCTTCATTCACCAAAGCTTCTATTTAATGCATGGTATATCAGGAAGTCATTTACATGAAACAAAGTATGCTATGCATTTATGGGCTAGTATGCGGTGTATACTCAGGCTTGTGTTGCAAATGAAGCTACATCAGAGCAAGAGGATTACTGCTCCTTCTGGGACCCACATCCTGAATTCTTATACAAAAATATTATGATATCATATTGTTCCAAATAGATCTTGTTTCTCTTCGGTGGTGGGTTTCACATACTGTAGCAACCAGTTTGCCCAGCACTGGAAATGTGCATGCGGGCCATCCGTGCATGTGCGGGACATCAAACAACCTGGCAATTCACTCACACACGCCATCCGCACATGCGTGCAGCATCAAAAACACCATGCAGCATCAAAAAGGACACACAGCTAGGACCTCGCCCACACAGGATGTTACTAATCTGCAAACATCAACTCCATCAACTAATCAAGATGTAACAACACAGCCAACCAACCCACTTACAACAATAAAGCCAGCACTCCCCACCTCCCCACCAGTATTTATAGAGACGGCATCTCCGATCACACTTTCTTCGCACAAGAACGAAGCCGAAGACACCAGCCTGAAGATGACGAGTGGGACCTCGTTGAAACGTCGCCAAGACGTTCTTCCAACAATCAGGTTGGGTGAATTTGGCTGAGAGATATGCCGATTAACAGAGTTGGAAGGGATCTTGTAGGTCATCTAGTCCAAACCCTCACCAAAGCAGACCCTACACCATTTTTGACAGATGGCAGTCCAGTCTCTTCTTGGAAACTTCCAGTGGTGAAGCTCCCACAACTTCTGAAGGCAACTTCTGTTCCATTGGTTGATTGCTCTCACTGTCAGAAAATTTCTCCTTATTTCCAGATTGAATCTCTCCTTGTTCAGTTTACACCCATCATTCCTTGTCTGACCTTCAGGTGCTTTCAAAAATAGATTGATCCCCTCCTCGCTGTGACAGCCTCTCAAATATTGAAACACTGCTATCATGTCTCCCCTGGTCCTTTACTTCACTAGACGAGCCATGCCCAGTTCCTGCAACCATTTATCATATGTTTTAGTTCCTTAATCATCTTGGTAGCTCTTCTCTGCACTCTTTCTAGAATCTCAACATCTTTTTTATAGTGTGGTGACCAAAACTGGATGCAGTACTCTAGGTGTGGTCTTACTAAGGCTTTACGGAGTGGTATTACCCCTTGATTGTACCCCTCTGTTCATGCAATTTAGGATTGCGTTGGCTTTTTTGGCTGCCACTGCACACTGCTGGCTCATATTTAACTGGTTGTCCACTAAGACTCCAAGACTCCAAGATCCCTTTCACAGTTACTGCTCTCAAGCCTGGTTTCACCCAGTCTATCTGTGTACTTTTGGTTTTTCTTGCCTAAGTGTAAGACTTTACTTTTCTCTAAATTGAATTTCATTTTGTTAGATAGGGCCATGGGTGAAATGCTCCCAGTTCGGACTGGCTAGAGAACCGGTAGCAAAAATCCCTGCCCCCGCCCCCCATGCCCAGCTGAGCCCCACGATCATCAGAGCCTTTTTTCCCCTTTTAAATGGCTTTGACCAGCCAAGCTCTGACATCCCAGCTGAGTTGCCTGCTAATCAAGCAACTCAGCTTGGATCGCCAGAGCCATGTAAAAGAAAAAAAGTTTCTTTTTTTTCTCCCACCCTCCCCTCAGCTTGCTTACCTTAGCTGCTGATCGCATGACGATCACAATCCATGCATCAGCAAGCAACTGAATCTCCCTGGCTGCAATCAAGCTCATCGGTGAACAGCTCTTTCTGCCTGCCTGCCTTGACTTGAGCAAAGCTGGCTGAGGAATTCTGGGAGTTGAAGTCCACAAGTCTTAAAGTTGCCAAGGTTGGAGACCCCTGTTCTATTGGATAAGTTTTTTTCCCCTTTGGGAACTTTAAAAAAAAAGTTAATTGGGGTTTTATTAGTTGTTCTTTTTTTAGACCTAGCTATTTAAAGTTTAGGAAGTTTTAAATTTAACTGCTTTTATATAAAAATAAAAATAAATTAAAATAAAATAATATTTGTGCAGCTTTCTGAGATTTAGTGTGTTTCTGTAGTGTTTCACTCTAACTACACAAACACACAAAATCTCACAAAGCTGTATGTGGAATTTTGTGTGTGTAAAGTGTGAAAGTTGGTTTTTTGGGCTTTTTGTGGCTGTGTGAGGTTCCTGCTTGTTGAGGGGCCATTTTGAGTCTAGCACAGCTGCTTTTACATTGTGGGTGAGCCAGTTGTGTTGTGTTGTGTTTTGTAGGTTAAAAAAGGGCAAAGAAGTGACATTGACTTGGCCACGCCCACCTGACCAACAAGCCACGCCCACTCAGTCACCTTACCACCAAGCCCCGCCACTAATTAAGCCACGCCCACAGAACTGGTAGCAAAAATGTTTAGATTTCACCCCTGGATAGGGCCCAGTGTTCAAGTCTCTCAAGATTCATCTTGAGAAGAATTATTTTTTCAGCTACAATCCATATGCAAATCCTTCTCACTATGTTCATCTCCTTGCTAAAACAGCTGTGGCAGATCCCAAAGGAATTGCTCAAGTTATATTTAAAGCTGTCCTGTTTGGGTTCTGTTTTCACTGTAGTGAATCTAAATGAAACTTCCCATTTACCACATAAACTGTAGGTTTTAGAACAAGCTCAGATTCATTTTTGTCCACTGTGTTCCCTTGCACAGTAATACTTGGCTGTGTCTTCAGCTTTCAGCCCGTTCGTGTCTAGATAAACCAGGTTCCTGGAACTATCTTTGGAGATTGTGAATCGACCTTTAAAAGAGTTGGCATAATACATGGAGCTTTGATGTATCTGTGTGATCCACTCCAGCCCTTTTCCATCTGCCTGGCGGATCCAATGCATCCAGTAACTATCAATATTGAACCTAGAGCATGTGCAAGTGAGTCGAAGAGAATCTCCAGGTATTTTCACTCCTCCTCCTGATTCAGTTATTGAAACATCTGCCAGAACATCTGATAAGAAAGATACCAGAAGGTATCTGAATGTATCTGTGGAGATATCTGAGTCGAACTCACCATATTAAGGAACGCAAAGAAGAATACCTTGAAAAATGGAAAGGGTCAAGATGACATTCACCCATATAATCATTTTTATTGAATGGTTTGTAGGAGAAATATATGTTAGGTCAGGAGTTCTGGAAATCTCTGGGTCTTTGAGTAAGAAGGAGGGAGACATTTAAATGTTGGGCTGCCTTTCAATTTGCATGTCCTTCTCTGTATAAAAAGAGAGCATTGTCCAGAAACAACTTCAAATCAAGATTGCTTAAACATCCTCAAGCAAATATTTAGGCGTAAAATTTGGACTGAGTTTGTGTAGAAACTAACTACGTGTTACCCAAATTTGGATGGTGTAACAGAGTGTTTCTCTTTTCTTTTCTTTAAATTTTTTATTCATTAAATTAGTTTGCCACCCATCTTCCTGCAAGGCATTCATATTTGTGTCCAATGTATAGGAGATGAGCATGCTGGGCCCGACGGAGGGATCAAATGCATCATACATCATGAGTACCTGCATACCCACAAGAGATCTATGTCCTGCCCACTTTGAATGCCTCTTACTTCCCATTCATTTCCCTTGACTGTTAGTAGCTCAGATTTTTTTAGAGACCTTGTTATATTTATTATACTCATTTGAACTGTCCAAATCTCCTGATTTCCCTAGCACCTGACACAATGTCAGAAAGAAAGAAAAGAAAGAAAGAAAGAAAGAAAGAGAGAGAGGGGGGAGGGGGAGGCAAGGGAGGGAGGGAGGGAGGGAGGAGGAAAGAAAGAAAGAAGACAGACAGACAGATGTTGGCAGTTGCTTCCTGCCCTTGTTCTGCCTGATTTGAAAAGTAACCACAGCAATGATTCACCATTTTGTTTCCTACTTACGATGAAATCAGTCCAGACTGCTTCAACTCATCAATAAATAAACTCATAAATTAATACTAATTTTAGTTTTAAAAGGTATTTTCAACATGGCTCAGAATTCTACTTCCGCTTCTTCTTTGGTTATCATCTTATCTTATCTTTTCTTTTCTTTTCTTTTCTTTTCTTTTCTTTTCTTTTCTTTTCTTTTCTTTTCTTTTCTTTTCTTTTCTTTTCCTTTCCTTTTTTGCCCCTTGGAAGAACTGTAGCTTGTTTCATGTTTCTGCAGTTAAGCAGGGACCAGAAGAATGCAATTTCCAGTGACTGTTTGGTTGAATGAAAGCCTTCATTGAAAAGGTCTAGATTTTGAGGCAGAACATTTTTAAAACTACCCTTCAGAGATGAAAACATATTTCTTTATATATCCAAGGAGGAATATTCCATGAAGTCCTCCTAGCTTGAATTCAAGGTTGAAAGACAAAGAGTTTATGTGAGTTGACCTCAGTTTCTGATGATTGCACAGATTTACAGTACATATGAAGAGTTTTTGGCAAGTGTTTGGAAATAGATTCTCCACCTCCTCCTCCTCTTCCTCCTCCTCCTCCTCCGCCTCCTCCTCCTCCTTCTCATCTTCCCTAGACTACAGTCTTAGCATTACTTAGAGAGCCAGTTTGATGTAGTGCTTACTATGACCCTGAAACTTTGAGTTCTATTCCAGTGTTAGATATGAAAAATCTGTTGCATGACTTTGGGCCAATTGTAGATATGGTGCCCACCATATCTATTAATTTGAACTCTGCCCATTCATCATCACCACAACTATCATCATCATCACCATCATCATCATCCACACTAGACTACAGTCTTAGAATTCTTAGAGACCCAGTTTGGTGTAGTAGTTAATGTGGTGTCCAGAAGACTGTGAATTCTACTCTGGTTTTAGGCATGAAAACCAGCTGGGTGACTTTGGACCAGTTGGACCAGTCTCAGAATTCTGGGAGTTGAAGTCCACAAGTCTTAAAGCTGTCAAGTTTGAAGACCCCTGGGTTAGGGGTTAAGGTTAGCATCTGTTTATAACGGGTTGGGTTAGCAACTGTATATAATGAGTTAGGGTTAAGGTTAGGGTTAGCACTTGTTTGTATAGGGTTAGGGTTAGGGTTAGGGAGGAAACAAATCACCAATGTCCTAAAATTCTCAGCTTGCTATTGTTACTGTAGTTTAGGGCGGGGGCATAATGAGCTACCCTAGTGTGTGCGTATGAATGAACATGATTTCAGCTACAGTGCTCTGCATTGTTATAAAGGACACAATATTGTTCTTCCTTGCAGAAAAATGTCAAAGCCAAGAAGGCAAGCATACAAAATCTCTTTCAACTGCAAGTTGTGAAATATGCTCAGGAGCATGGAAACAGAGCAGCAGAGAAACATTTGAAAAATGTTTCCAACTGAAAAAATGATAAAAGAGTGAAGGAAACAGGTGGAACAGCTGCAAAAGGTAAAGGATAAAAGCAAGTACAACTTTCATTGGGTTCCTGCAAAGTGGCCACAGTTAGAGGAGGACATGAGAGACTGGATCAAAGGTCACCAGAACAGTGGCTTCGCAGTCATTACAAAAATGGTGAAGCCAAACACATTGCTACACAGAAAAGCATTCAGGATTTTACTGGATCACCATGATGTGGCTCCGTTACCGGAGCCTGTGTCATTGGCAGGAGAGGACTCCGAGAGTGAAGGAGGGGAGTTGGCAAGGCCTCCCTCTCCAGGACTCTCCTCTCTGGCAATGCCTTCGGTGTCTGCCGAAGGGCAAGAGATAGGGCCGGGGCCAAGCACGTCCACACAGCCACAGATGGACAGTGATGAGGGTAATGAGTCTTGGCTGGACCCACGCCAGCGTTGCAGAGATAAGCACGTGCAACAGAAGAAAAGGTGTGCCCGAGATTAGGCTGAGTCACTGGACCACACCCCACAGGATATAAAAGGGAGTGTGGTGGCCAGTCAAACCTTGTGACGAACAAAGCTGAAAGCTTCCACACCATTCTGCATTGCTGGACTTTTGGCTATAGACTTTGCTGGATTATCTCTGGACTTGATTGACTCCGTAATTATTGAGCTGTTTCTTTTGATGTATCAGAAGTGGGGAGAAGTTATCTCTCCTCTTTGTAAATAATAAACTCTTGGCAGGCAGCCACTAGGTTGTTGCCAAGTTCCGTTATCATAAGGAAAAGGATTTTGCCAGCTGATTTGGTCTTTAACTCTTGAACGTCTGTTGGTGTGTGTGCATGTGGTTGGGGACAGAACACTCCATCGTGGTGCTTCAGATTTATGAGGTGATATGGCCTTGCTATGCGCACCAAAACTAGAATTGCACAAAGAAAAGAGTACGACTGTAAGATCCTGTCTTTTCATACTTTTGTGATAGACTCCAGGAAGAAAAATAATTTTGAAATTGACCAGATTGGGAATATGGATGAAGTCCCACTAACCTTTGATGTGCCATCAAATAGGACTGTTGGTGTGAAAGGTGCCAAAAGCATAACCGTGAAAACCTCAGGACATGAGAAAACATATTACACAGTTGTGTTGTCCAGCTGTGCAGACGGCACCAAATTGCCACCAATGTTAATATTCAAAAGAAAAATCTTCCCAAAGGAAGTGATTCCAAGAGGCGTTGTTGTGCATGTCCATGAGAAAGGATGGATGGACGAACATGGAATGAAAGTATGGATTGAAAGAGTGTGGTCCAAACGTCCTGGAGGGCTTCTGAAAAAACCAGCTTTATTAGTGCTCGACCAGTTTAGAGCACATACAGTATTAGTGAAACCACAAAGAAAAGATTCAAAGAAGTGAAGACTCATCTAGCTGTAATTCCTGGGGGTCTTACCAACCAGTTTCAACCTCTTGATGTTTCCATCAACAAGCCATTCAAAGTGTACATGCGAGAAGAGTGGAACAAATGGATGGCTACTAGTAATCATGATCTGACACCCACTGGACTAATGAGGAGACCCACTATCACTCAAGTTTGTGAATGAGTGAAAACATCATGGAACTCAGTGAAGGATGAAATTGTTACACAGTCCTTCAAAAAATGTGGCATTAGTAATGCCTTAGATGGAACTGAAGATGATATTATTTATGAAGGTAGCGAAGAAAGTGATTATGAGCAACTGAGTTTCCTAAACTCTGATACCAGTGATAATGATGAGTTCTTCCAGAAATTTAGAGGAATGCTTGAACCTTAAAGTCTCTCCTCATTTGTTAATGACAGTGATGATGGTTCTTAATACCACTGTCGACTTTACATGGTTGTAAAAAATGTACATGGCTGTAAAAAGTATACCGTATTTATCGGCATATAACGCACACTTTTTCATCTTGAAAATAATGTGGAAATCACATGTGCGCGTTATACGCCAGCAAAAATCCCTGCCCCCGCCCCCCATGCCCAGCTGAGCCCCGCGATCATCAGAGGCTTTTTTCCCTTTTAAATGGCTCTGAGCAGCCAAGCTCTGACATCCCAGCTGAGTTGCCTGCTAATCAGGCAACTCAGGATCAGGATCGCCAGAGCCATGTAAAAGGAAAAAAATTTCTTTTTTTTTCTCCCCCCTCCCCCTCTCCCAGCCTCCGGCTTCCTTACCTTAGTTGCTGATTGCATGACGATCGCAATCCATGCATCAGCAATCAACTGAATATCCCTGGCTGCAATCAAGCTCATCGGTGAGCAGCTCTTTCTGCCTGCCTGCCTTGACTTAGGAATTCTGGGAGTTGAAGTCTACAAGTCTTAAAGTTGCCAAGATTGGAGACCCCTGTTCTGTTGGGTAAGTTTTTTTCCCCTTTGGGAGCTTTAAAAAAAATAGTTAATTGGGGGTTTTTTTAGTTGTTCTTTTTTTAGACTTAGACATTTAAAGTTATGTTATGCTTCAAAGTTCTTTATTTAAAATTTACTTTTTTTCCTGAAACTTCCCTCTTAAAATTAAGGTGTGTGTTATACGCCAGTGCGCGTTATACACCGATAAATACGGTACATGGTTGTAAAAATTATTCTGCTATATTATTATATTATTATATTCTGCTATATTATTATATTCTGCTATTTTATTAAATAATATATTACTACACCATTTGGTTCAGAATACTTTTTTCCTTGTTTTCCTTCCCAAAAATTAAGGTACGTCTTATACTCCGGTGCGTCTTATACTCCAAAAAATACGGTAATTGTTTTTGAATAATTCTTTCAGATACTGTCCATATGCAAATCCAGTTCCTTCTCACTGTATTCATCTCCTTGCTAAAACAATAATAAATAAACAGCTGTGAGAGATTCCAAATGAATTGCTCATGGTATATTTAAAGCTGTCCCGTTGTGGTTCTGTTTTCATTGGAGTGAATCCAAATGAAACTTTCTTTTTGCCACATAAACTGTAAGTTTTAGCACAAGCTCAGATTCATTTTTCTCCACTGTGTTCTCTTTCACAGTAATACTTGGCTGTGTCTTCAGTTTTCAGTCCGTTCATGTCTAGATAAACCAGGTTCCTGGAACTATCTTTGGAGATTGTGAATCGACCTTTAAAAGAGTTGGCATAATACGTGGTGCCTTTATTTATCCGTGCAATCCACTCCAGCCCTTTTCCATCTGCCTGGCGGACCCAATGCACCCAGTAACTATCAATATTGAACCCAGAGCATGTGCAAGTGAGTCGAAGAGAATTTCCAGGTGTTTTCACTCCTCCTCCTGATTCAGTTAATGAAACATCTGCCAGAACATCTGAAAAGAAAGACACAAGAAGGTATCTGAATGTATCTGTGGAGAAATCTGAGTCCAACTCACCATATTATGGAATCCAAAGATAAATACCTTTCAAAATTGAGAGGGTCAAGATGACATTCACCCATATAATCATTTTTATTGAATGGCTTGTAGGAGAAATGTACGTTGGTGAACTGCTGATTCTCAAGAGTTCTGGTAATCTCTGGGTCTTTGAGTAAGAAGGAGGGAGACATTTAAAAGTTGGACTGCCTTTCAATTTGCATGTCCTTCTCGCTATAAAAAGGGAGCGCTTTCCAGAAACAACTTAAATTACTTAAATATCTTCGACCAAATATTTAGGTGTACAATTTATAGTGAGTCTTGCATAGAAACTGATCAAAGCTACCCACATTTGAATGGTGTCACAGAGTTTTTTCTTTCCTTTAATTTATTCATTATATTAGTTTGGCACCCGTCTCCCATGTGTGGGAGATGACCAGGCTGAACAAAAGGGAGGGGTAAAATGCATCATAAGTCATCAGTACCTGCAAACTCTTTCTTTGTATAAAAAGAGATCACTGTCCAGAAACAAGTCCAAATCAAAACTGCTTTAACATTCTCAGGCAGATATTTAGGCTGAGTTTTGAATAAAGGCTGATGAAAGCTAACCAAGTTTCTTTTTAGTACTGATATTTGTTTCCCATGGAAAGGAAGGAAAGAAGGAAGGAAGGAAGGAAGGAAGGAAGGAAGGAAGGAAGGAAGGAAGGAAGGAAGGAAGGAAGGAAGGAAGGGTCAGCATTCCAGAGTAACCTAACTCCCATTAAAAACTCAGAGACAGACATTTTCCTCAAAGTTCCCATTTATTTCAGTAGGTATACTGGACACGGTGGCTCAGTGGCTAAGACACTGAAAATGTTGATCGAAAGGTCGGCAGTTCAGTGGTTCAAATCCCTAGTGCTGCGTAACTAGGTGAGGTCCCGTTACTTGTCCCAGCTTCTTCCAACCTAGCAGTTTGAAAGCACATAAAAATGCAAGAAGAAAGAAAGAAAGAAAGAAAGAAAGAAAGAAAGAAAGAAAGAAAGAAAGAAAGAAAGAAAGAAGACAGCCACTTCCTTTCATTGTTGTACCTGATTTCAAATGCAACCACAACAATGATTCATTTTTTTCCTTCTTACCATGACCTCAATCCAGACTTCTTCAATTCATAAATTATTATTAATTTTAGTTTGACAAGACAGGAATACTAATAAAATGATGCAAATTAATCTTCTTCTTCTTCTTCTTCTTCTTCTTCTTCTTCTTCTTCTTCTTCTTCTTCTTCTTCTTCTTCTTCTTCTCCTCCTCCTCCTCCTCCTCCTCCTCCTCCTCCTCCTCCTCCTCCTCCTCCTCCTCCTCCTCCTCCTCCATACCTTGGAAAAAGTATGGCTTGTTTTGTGCTGACTAACTTGATTGGTTTCATTGAAAAAGTCTATCTTTTGAGGTCTATCATGTTTTAGTCTGTCTTTGGAGATGGAAAGGAATTTCTTCATGCCTCCACAGAAGAATATTTGATGAAGCCCTCCTAGTTTAAGTTCAAGGTTGAAAGATAAAGGGTTTACATGAGTTGACTTCAGCTTCTGATGACTACATGGATATAGATAGATAGATACTGTGTTTCCCTAAAAATAAGACGCTGTCCTATATTTTTTTGAACCCTGAAATAAGCACTTATTGCCATGTGCACAAAAGCCCACCATATCTATCAATTTGAATTCTGCCCATTCCATTCATTGCATTTTGGTTCTATGGCCAGAAAGCTGAAATGTTCTCCATGATTTATTATGTTATGACTTTTCTTTTCCATCAGTATGTTTAGTAGAGGTTTTTGCTGCAATATATTATGGGACTTAACCTCTGGGACCTAGAACAAGAGCAAAGATGAGATATTTAGAATCTAAGTAGGATAAAATAAACTCAGTTGTTTGTTAATATAAGCATTGTTCAGAGGGCCAGTTGAGAAGGTTCTGACCAGTTCTGGAGAACCGGTAGCAGAAATTTTAAGTAGTTTGGAGGACCGGTAGTAAAAATTCTGACTGGTCCTGCCCCCATCTATTCTCTGCCTCCCAAGCCCCAGCTGATCGGGAGGAAATGGGGATTTTGCAGTAAACTTTCCCTGAATTGGGGTGGGAATGGAGATTTTACAGTATCCTTCCCCAGCCATGCCCACCAAGCCACACCCACCATGCCATGCCATGCCATGCCCACCAAGCCACACCCACAGAACCGGTAGTAAATTTTGAAACCCACCACTGACCAGTTGCCTTCACAACTTTGCTTGGTGCAGCCCACAAAATTTTGAAAGCGTGAAAGGAAATATGATTGCATTCTGTTGGGAAGATTAGAAGCCCATTACTTCACACATGCTCTGTTTCTATAATCATCTGGGGAGTATTTGTGCTGGAGGAAATCACTGTGACCCAGATCTCACAGTGTTTCACTGTACAACAAAAAGGAACCGATGGAAAAGAGCAGGGCAAGGATAGAAGCAATGAGGATGAAAAGCTACCTTTCCACGGTCTCTTTTCCTGCAGTCGGAGGAACCGGATATAAATGAGATTTGAAGTCCAGTTAATTGAAACATGGGGCATGGATCCAACTGCAATCATGTACTGCAAGAACATTCCCCCCCCCACTGCCTCGCCAACTTCTTCATCTCCAGCACAAAGGACCACTTCACCCCTCCACACCTACCATTTGCATTAATCCAGGATAGATCATATTCTGTAGAATAGAATAGAATAGAATAGAATAGAATAGAATAGAATAGAATAGAATAGAATAGAATAGAATAGAATGCACTCTTTCTAGAGTTTCAACAACTTTTTTACATCGTGGTGACCAAAATTGGATGCAGTATTCCAAGTGTGGCCTTATGTTCTGTCCCAGCTCCGGATTTCTGAGGATATTGACACACACCAACGGTCCTTATCAAATTTATTAAGTAGCAAGAATAAAGCACTAGCTGCGTGCGACTTAAATAGGCTAAGGGAGTGGCCAATTATCCTCAAGGCCTACTCTCGAGTAGACCTCTTCCTCTTGAGTAGCCACTCTTGCCTTTTGGCAGCCCTGCATTGAGGAGAGGCTCCTCCACTTCGCTCTCTCCACTTGAAGGAACCTCTGGAGGTTCTGAAGGCCCTGGCTGAGTCTCTGCCTCTGGCACCACATCCTCTTCAGCCTCCTCGCTGTCCGACGTGAGCGCTGGCTGTGCAGGCTGCTGGCACAACACCACACCAGCCTCCTCTTCGTCGGGATCAGCCATGATCCATGCAGGCCTCTGGCGGGCCACAACACCTTACCAAAGCTTTATAATCAGGGGTGAAATGCTCCCGGTTCGGACTGGCTCGGGCGAGTAGGTAGCGATGGCAGCGGGCAGTTCAGAGAACCAGTAGCAAAAATCCCTTTCCCCCCCCCAGCCTCCAGCTTGCTTACCTTAGCTGCTGGTCGCAACGCCTGTTTTGCTTCGCTTGCTGTCATCCCTGCAATCCATTGCATCAGCAAGCAACTGAATCTCTCTGCCTGCAATCAAGCTCATCAGTGAGCAGCTCTATCTGCCTGCCTGCCTGCCTGCCTGCCTGCCTGCCTGCCTGCCTTGTCCCGGTAAGTTTTTTTCCCCTTTGGGAGCTTAAAAAAAAATAGTTAATTGCGGGGTTTTTTAGTTGTTCTTTTTTTAGACCTAGGCATTTAAAGTTTAGGAAGTTTTAAATCTAGCTGCTTTTATATTAAAATAAAATAAAATAAAATAAAATAAAATAAAATAAAATAAAATAAAATAAAATAAAATAAAATAAAATAAAATAAAATAAAATAAAATAAAATAAAATAAAATAAAATAAAATAAAATAAAATAAAATAAAATAAAATAAAATAAAATAAAATAATTTGTGCAGGTTTCTGAGATTTCGTGTATTTCTGTAGGTTTTCACTCTAACAAAGCTGTATGTGGAATTTTGTGTGTGTAAAGTGTGAAAGTTGGTTTTTTGGACTTTTTGTGGCTGTGTGAGGTTCCTGCTTGTTGCAGGGGGCATTTTGGGTCTAGCACAGCTGCTTCTACATTGTGGGTGAGCCAGTTGTGTTGTGTTGTGTTGTGTGTGTAAAGTGTGAAAGTTGATTTTTTGGACTTTTTGTGGCTGTGTGAGGTTCCTGCTTGTTGCAGTTCTTTTTTTTTTTTAATTGAAAAAGTTTTACAAATACAAATTTTCCCCCTTCCTCCCACTTTCCTTCCCTAACCCTCTCTTACCCTCCCCTCCCTCCATGGCTTCCCCAGGATGAAATCCAAATCCAAATCACATTATATAATACTTTACCGCCCATCTACTCTACCCCCTGTGTACAATACATTTCTTCCTGACATTCTAGTATTCTATCTCCTGTATGCTATACATTTCTACACAACATTCAACTAAAAGCTATCTGGTACTTCCTAGCTTATTATTTATTCTGCACATAATCTATCCATTTCCTCCACTCCCATACATAGATCTTGGGTCCGGTCTTTTATGTATGCTGATATCTTCACCATTTCTGCGAAACTGGCCACCTTCAGAGTCCATTCTTCAATAATAAACATAACATCCCTTTTCCCATATTGAACAATCAGTAACCTAACCTATCACCATATACCATATCAATTTGGTTTCACCCATTTTCCTGCAGGTCCACCATATATAATAATTTATAACATCTAAACAATCACATCAAATCCTTCTTCCAACAGTGTATTTAATGTCTTTGGTTGTCATCTGCCCCCATCATTGAAGAATACTTCTATATATAACCCCCCCCCCGAGTGACTTTATATTTATATTCCATATAATATCTTCTATGAAGTCTTTCATCTAGATTATTAATTCCATGTTGCAGTTCTTTTAGATACTGTCCATATGCAAATCCACTTCCTTCTCACTATATTCATCTCCTTGCTAAAATAATAATAAATAAACAGCTGTGAGAGATCCCAAATGAATTGCTCATGGTATATTTAAAGCTGTCCTGTTGTGGTTCTGTTGTCATCGGAGTGAATCCAAATGAAACTTTCTTTTTGCCACATAAACTGTAGGTTTTAGCACAAACTCAGATTCATTGTTATCCACTGTGTTCCCTTGCACAGTAATACATGGCTGTGTCTTCAGTTCTCAGTCTGTTCATGTCTAGATAAACCAGGTTGCTGGAACTATCTTTGGAGATTGTGAATCGACCTTTAAAAGAGTTGGCATAATACGTGGTGCCTTTATTTATCTGTGAAATCCACTCCAGCCCTTTTCCATCTGCCTGGCGGACCCAATGCATCCAGTAGCTATCAATATTGAACCCAGAGCATGTGCAAGTGAGTCGAAGAGAATTTCCAGGTGTTTTCACTCCTCCTCCTGATTCAATTAATGAAACATCTGCCAGAACATCTGAAAAGAAAGACACAAGAAGGAATCTGAATGTATCTGTGGAGATATCTGAGTCCAACTCACCATATTATGGAACCCAAAGATGAATACCTTTCAAAATTGAGAGGGTCAAGATGACATTCACCCATATAATCATTTTTTATTGAATGGCTTGTAGGAGAAATATATGTTGGTGAACTGCTGTTTCTCAAGAGTTCTAGTAATCTCTGGGTCTTTGAGTAAGAAGGAGGGAGACATTTAAAGTTTGGGCTGCCTTTCAATTTGCATGTCTTTCTCTGTATAAAAAGAGAGCGCTGTCCAGAAACAACTTCAAATCAAGATTGCTTAAACATCCTCAGGCAAATATTTAGGCTGAGTCTTGAATAAAGGCTGATGAAAGATAACCAAGTTCCTTTTTAGTTCTCATATTTGTTTGCCATGGAAAGGAAGGAAGGAAGGAATAGATAACAGAATAGAATAGAATAGAATAGAATAGAATAGAATAGAATAGAATAGAATAGAATAGAATAGAATAGAATAGAATAGAATAGAATTGGAAGGGACCTTGGAGGTTTTCTAGTCCAACCCCCTGCTTAGGCAGGAAACCGTACACCAGACAAATGGTTATTCTATTTTATTTAATGTCTTTTTTAGCTCTTTTGCATGTAAATATATGAATAAATGAATTCTATCTATCTATCTATCTGTCTGTCTGTCTGTCTGTCTGTCTGTCTGTCTGTCTGTCTGTCTATCATCTATCATCTATATGTCTATCATCTGTCTATCATCTATCTATCATCTATCTATCCATCTATCCTATCATCTGTCCATCCATCCCTCCATCCATCCCTCCATCCCTCCATCCATCCCTCCATCCATCTATATCTATCTGTCTATCTATCTATCTATCTATCTATCTATCTATCTATCTATCTATCTATCTCTATCTCTCTATCTCTCTATCTCTCTATCTATCTATCTATCTATCTATCTATCTCTATCTCTCTATCTCTCTATCTCTCTATCTATCTATCTATCTATCTATCTATCTATCTATCTATCATCTATCTGTCTATCTATATTTGCTGCCCATCTTCTCACAAGGCGCCTCTTAGTTCTGACTTAGATATGCTGAGGAATAAATCTTGTGAAAATTCATCTGCAGAGATCATATCTGAGCTCTTGTAAATGTTGAGACATCTGTTCTCTCTTGCACATTCCTAGGTGCGGACTTCTGTTAAAATGCCTCCTTCAAAGGAAAGTCCACCCCTCGATCCCCAAGACACCTTTGTCCATTTATTTATTTATCTTAACTCCATTTCATTCTTAGTCAGCATTCTGAGTAATGCACCCATTGAAAGCAGAACTCCGAGGCAGGTAGATTCCCCAAAGAACATCTTTATTGGGATTATCATATCAGCACAGCTAGTAAAAAACAACTCTGAAAGTTTTCCCACTTGCATAATTTTTCTTTAAAAGAAAAATTGTTCCCCTCCCCAAGTGTCCCCAGCACTTATTTGGACCTAGATGCCCTACGCACGGTTATTCATGCGCTTGTCGCCTCCCATATTGACTACTGCAATGCCCTCTACATGGGGCTGCCCTTGAAGACCACTTGGAGGCTTCAGCTGGTGCAGAATGCGACCGCACAGGTTGTGATGGGAGTATCTCGACACTCCCATGTTACACCTCTCCTACGTGACTTGCATTGGTTGCCGGTTGCCCTCTGGGTGAGATTCAAGGTGCTGGTGATTACCTATAAGGCCCTATATGGCTTAGGCCTGGGATATTTGGGGGGCCATCTGCAGCCAGCAACAGCTGCCCATCGCCCGGTGCGTTCCCACAGAGAGGGCCTCCTCAGGATGCCGTCGGCCAGACAGTGTCAGCTGGCGACCCCCAGGGGGAGAGCTTTCTCTGTCGGCACACCTACCCTTTGGAATCAACTGCCCCTGGAGCTCCAGGTGGCCGCTGACCTCCGCTCTTTCTGTCGCGACCTGAAAACGTGGCTATTTAGTTTGGCTGGCCTGGACTGATGGGATTTTAATTTTTGACTTGTTAGTCTTAATTGCACTTTTAACTGTTAAATTATGAGATTTAATTTAATTTAATTTCTTTTTAACTTTTTCATTAGATGTTTTTTACTGTTGTGAGCCGCTCTGAGTCCGACTGGAGATAGAGCGGCATATAAATCTCATTAAAGAAATAAATAAATAAGTGTCACTGGTTGCATTTTCCAATTAAGGCATTTGGCAAGTTCCTTGGTCACTCCTCTCCTCTTCAATCTGCCACCTGTTGGGATGACCTTTGTTCCCACGAGAAAGCTTTTTGTTTTGACTGCTAGCCAGTCTATCTACTTCCCTTCCCCCTTCTCAAAGTTCATGGCAACTATGAGGCAGCAAAAGATGGCTCCAGCCAGGTTCACTTCAGAGTCGACACTTATCTGACTCAAAGACGTGTACAATCACCGACACAAATTTGGGAATATTCTATGCAACAACAATGACAAAAAATCATGGGTCTTTATTTCCTTTGAAACGCTTCTATCTGTCGTGTTTCTAAGGCCAGAATGGTGGTACTGGAAGTTGAAGTCCACATGTCATAAAGTTGCCAAGGTTGGAGACCCTTGCTTTGATTGTTTGATTGTTCTCATGCAACTAAAAATACCACCCCAAAACATTGCTGTAACGTCAGGAGGTTGGTACCAGGGGTGAAATCCTGCAGGTTCTAACAGTTTCTGGAGAACCAGTAGCGGAAATTTTGAGTAGTTCGGAGAACCGGGAAATACGGTCTCTGGCTGGCCCCAGAGTAGGGTGGGAATGGAGATTTTGCAGTATCCTTCCCCTGGAGTGGGGTGGGAATGGAAACTCTTCACTATTTCTTCTTCCATTTCTACCTCAAATAGATATTTATATGCTTTTGTTATAAATTTTTCTTCATTGCCTGTCAATATTCTATCCAATTGTTCTGGTATGCTAAATAAACACAACATTATGATTTCCTGCTTTATCAGAATTCTCCAAATCGAAATATCCGAAGACTGATATGTCAATGGTTCTTTCCCAGGGCAAGGAAATGAATGGAATGGAACTAGATTATTTGACTCTGTGTTAGGAGTCTATTGTTTCATGGAAGCACACATCAGCACTTCTGTTCCGCTTTTGAAGTTAACCAAGCAGCTGGTCTCCTCCAGAGGGTTTATGAGTGGCTATGAATATGGTTTTCTCCACTGTGACTCTTGCACAATAATACACAGCTGTGTCTTCAGTGTTCAGGTTTGTCAGCTGCAGAAATGTGGTGCTGATGGAAATGTCCACAGTGATGGTGACTCGATCTTTGAAAGCTTCAGCATAGAATGTATTAAAGTTGTCTGTCCTGATAGAACCTACCCAGTTCAGTCCTTTTCCTGGTGCCTGTTTGACCCAGCCCAAACGATAGTAATTGAAGGTGTATCCAGATGTCTTACAGGTCAATCGTATCAATTCGCCAGGGCTTTTTAGTTCTGGGCCAGACTGAAGAAACTGTATTTCAGATTGCATTCCTGTTGATAGGAAGAATAAGAATAGGAATAGGTATATGAAAGATGGAGGAGGAGGAGGAGGAGGAGGAGGAGGAGGAGGAGGAGGAGGAGGAGGAGGAGGAGGAGGAAAGTGAGAGAGAGTGAGAGATTTTTAACACACAAATTCTGACATCCTATATTTTCTAATATGTTTATCTCTCTTTTCCGTCATCCAGATTTTGTTGTTGTTTTTGTTAGTTGCGATGTCATGTATAACCCATGGCAACCCCATGAACAATGTTCCTCCAGACCTTCCTGTCATCTACCATCCCCCAGAGTCCATTTAAGCTCACGCCTACTGCATCAGTGACTCTACCCAGCCACCTCGTTCTCTGTCGTCCCCTTCTTCTTTTGCCCTCAATTGTTCCCAGCATTGGGCTCTTCTCCAGTGAGTCCTTCCTTCTCATGAGGTGGCCAAAGTATTTGAGTTTTGATTTTCGGAATCTGGCCTTCTAAAGAGCAGTCAGGGTTGATCTCCTCTAGGACTGACCGGTTTGATCGCCTTGCAGTCCAAGGGACTCACAGGACATCTAGATTTAATAGAATCTAATAATTTAGCTATTTCTCCAGTTCTGTATTTAGCAGTCATCCTCCCCAGCAAAGGAAAATATTATGTCCTCCAGCACAAAATGGCATCAGAATGGACAAAAACTGAGGCTGTGATTCAGGAATATACCTAAGTGGATATTCTCCATTTTATTTGATAACTATACTCTCTTTCTCCTCACTTTGTTTTTAGTTCCTTCGAAGGGTTGACTGCCTAAATCATTATAGTTGAGCAGGAGACATTTTTTCAATCTAGGTTGCCTTACCTCTCAACAAAGCTGCCAGTAGGAGAAGATATAGCCAGGAAGACATGATTGTAATGAGCTAAGAAAGAAAACGATAGGATGTGGTCAGTCTGCCAAGTCGATTTTATATTTATAGATATCTGAAGGAGGAAATCAGGTCTTTTCATTTGCATATGGATAGTATAGGATATTACATATATTAAAATGCTCTGCTTTCATGCTTTACAATTGCAACAATGTACGATTTACTCAGTGAAAGCCAATAAAGAGCCCACCAAGGATTTGGATCTTGCCTTCAACTCTACCTGCTATATTATTGCAGTTCATTGCATAGTCACCCATGACTGATCGGGATTTTGTCAATGCTGTTGGTGCTTAAGTGGTGAGTGGTGCGGTGGCCTAGAGATGGAGCTCTCGCCTCAGAATCAGGAGGCTGTGAGTTCGATCCTAGGTAGAGGCAGATGTTTCTGTCTCTGGACAAAATGAGAATATATCTGCTGGAAAAAAAAAACGCCGCATTGGTGACAGGAAGGGCATCCGGCCAATAAACACTCAGCTCCATTTAGTTGCCCAGACTCCACCCCGCAAGGTCGTTAAATGAAGGTGATGATGGTGCTTAAGTGATGCTTCAGATGTTTCAGAATTGCACCCAAGCTGTGCCGATATTGATACCATCTTTGCTTCTTTTTTCATTCCACTTCTACTTGTTGGTGTTTGTATTTTGTTATTTTCTCCAGTTCTTACTCTTCTATGCTGCTGCCTTCAGGCAGTGCCCTGTGTACTATCCAGAACTTGTAATACAGGTACTCCTCGACTTACAGCAGTTCATTTAGTGACTTTTCAAAGATACCATCGGACTGCCAAAGGGACTTATGGCTATTTTTCATGAGTTTTTTCAGCTTCCCCAAGATCAGATCATCAACATTTAGATGTTTGGTCAATGACTCATATTTGTGACATTTGCAGTGTCCAGGGGGAAAGTTTTTTTAAAACTTTCTTACAAGCAAGGTCAACAAGGAAACCAGATTTCCTCAACAATCATGTTGCTAACTTAACAACTGCAGTGATTCACTTAGCAATTGTGCTGAGAAAAGTTGTAAAATAAGGCAAAATTCACTTAACAAATGTTTTGCTTAGCAACCATAATTTTGGGCTCAATTGTGGTTGTACGTTGAGGAATAACCGTAATAGCAGAAACTGTGGCAATACGGACAAGGAAGATCAAGTAGTGGTCAGCAACAGGTGGTGGATGCATTCCCATCATTTTTGGTTGAACCATCTGACTGGCCTACACCCACCCCATCGCCAAGTAGTTTAAGAACGTACTGCAAGGAGGTGAAATTAAAAATTGGTTAACATCTGGCAATATCAATCTGATAATGAAAGCTCCAGCAAAAGGGGTAGCCCCAGGCAACTACAGGCTGAAAACCTGCTTAGGAACAATTTTCAAATTACTAAGTGGTGTGATAATTGATGCAGTCCAACAGCATCAAGTTGAAAAGAAGCTTGGCTTTCCACCTGAGCAGGACAGAAACTGCTCAAACAGAAGAGAAACAAAAGTTCATAACACAAGAGGTCAAACATACATCATCATCATCTTTTAATGACTCCCTAATCCCTTGCAGGGTGGAGTCTGGGCAACTGAATGGAGTTAGCATTTAGTGTTTACTGGCCGGATGCCCTTCCTGTCTCCAATGCAGAGTTTTGTTCAGCAGAAATATTCTCATTGTGCCCACAGAGAGAGAAATACCTAGGATCGAACTCACAGCCTTCTGATTGTGAGGCAAGAGCTCCACCTCTAGGCCACCGCATCACTCCAAGAAGCCAAACATACATAATACTCAATTTTTCCAAAAACCCTGTGAGATAGAATAAAATTCCTTTTTGGCCAAGTGTGATTGGACACACAAGGAATTTGTTTTCGGTGCATAAGCTCTGAGTGTACCTATAAGTAAAGCTATAAGTGATAAATCATGATCATAGTCATCATAAAAATACATTCATCATAAATCATAACACTTAGTGACAGTCATGGGATACTAAATAAATAAGATGGGTTGGGTTTAGAAAGAAAATTAGTCTTCCAGACTCTGTCCATATGCAAACCTTCTCACCATAATCATCTCTTTGCTAAAACAATAACAAACAGTTGTTGTGTATCAGATTTTGTAGCTTTTTAAATTCTTAAATCTTAAATTTGAATTTGTATTCCCACATTTAACCTTATTTATTGGATATTCTGCTTTAATTTGTCTTTTAACTTTTGTATTTTCTGTTTCTTATTGTTGTGAGCTGCCCTGAGTCCTTTGGGAGAAGGGAGGCATACAAATCCAATAAATAAATAAATAAATCCCAAATGAGTTGCTCATGATATATTTAAAGTACTGTTGCTGTTCTGTTTTCATTGGAGTGAATCCAAATGAAACTTTCCATTTCCCATATAAACTGTAGGTTTTAGAACAAGCTCAGATTCCCTTTTCTCCACTGTGGCGGTTGTACAGTAATACTTGGCTGTGTCTTCAGCTTTCAGTCTGGTCATGTCTAGATAAACTAGGTTCCTGGAACTATCTTTGGAGATTGTGAATCGACCTTTGAAAGAATTGGCGTAATAGACGCTGCTTTGATGTATCCGTGTGATCCACTCCAGCCCTTTTCCATCTGCCTGGCGGACCCATTCCATCCAGTAGCTATCGATATTCAACTCAGAGCATGTGCAAGTGAGATGAAGAGAATCTCCAGGTCTTTTCACTCCTCCTCCTGATTCAGCTATGGAAGCACCTGCCAGGACACCTGAGAAGAAAGACACACAAAGATTTCTGACGGATATGTTGAGAAATGCAACTCACAATATTTTGGAACCAAAGGAAGAATGCCTTTAAAACGGAGAGAATAAAGATGACAAGCATTCAAATAGTCGTTTTTACTGAATATTTTGGAAGACAAAAATATGATAGGGCGATTTAGTTTAGTTTACCTTGTTTCCCCAAAAATATGACCCTGTCTTATATTTTTTTGAACCCTGAAATAAGTGCTTGGCCTTACTGCCATGCACTCAAAAGCCCGATTGGGCTTATTATCAGGGGATGTCTTATTTTGGGAGGAAAAGTTTAGTTTAGCTGAGTTGAGTTGAGTTGAGTTGAGTTGAATTTAGTGTCATTGCACCTCATACAATGAAATTAAATGCCATTTTAGTGTACGGTATAACTATAAAAATAAAAACACAAGGACACATCCTTCACATTCTATACAATAAAAACTGAAAACCCTATATTGCATTAATATTACACTATACCATAGAATTTAATATAACTAACTAACTAACTAACTAACTAACTAACTAACTAACTAACTAAATAAATAAATAAATAAATAAATAAATAAATAAATAAATAAATTTCTATACCGCCCTTCTTCCAAAGGATTCAGGGCGGTGTACAGCCTATTAAAAACACAAAGACAGACATCAATTAAAAATAATTAAAATTATTAAATAATTTCGGCTCAGATTTAAAACCCCCCAAAATTTAAACACCCAATTTAAAATCATTACATTGATAGCCCAGCCTGACGGAACAACAGTTCTGCCCTGTTACTGCCCTGAGATAGAAGTTGTTTTTCAGTCTATTTGTCCTTGTTCTTATTGCCTTGTACCATCTGCCAGATGATAATAGTTAAAAAAAAGAATGCCCAGGATGAGATGGATCTTTAAGAATGTTTTGAACTTTCTTAAGGCAGCAGGAGCTATAAAGCTCTTCCAAAGAGGGGAGAGGGCAACCAATGATCCTCTGGGCAATGACATTGACTCTCTGGAGCGCTGTCCTATCTGCCACTGTGCAACTGGCAAACTGATTTGCTGAGTTTTCTGGTTATCTCTGGGTTAAGAGCAAGACAAAGTAAAACATTTGAAGCTTGGAGTGCCTTTCAGGTTTTGGTTTTTTTTAGTTCTTTTGAAGGCTACTTGAATGATTATAGTTCTGTAGCAGATATACTGTATTTCTTTCTATGTTGTCTTACCTCCCGATGAACTTGCCAGTAGGAGAAAATACAGCCAGATAGTCATGATTCTGATGAGCTAAAAGAAAACGATAAGATGTTGTCAGTCTACCAACTCAACTTTTTTATTTAAGGACTTCTGTCAAGGAAATCTTCACTTTTAATTTGCATATGGATGGTATAATAGCATTGAAGACTGAGAATCACACTGAGTAATTGAGTTGACATATCAGGCTATATGAATCTTAGCAGGTTTCTAAATTCAAAAGAAATGATCTATTTATGATCAACGACTTTACTGAAACATAATTTAAGTGTTTGTTCCTAGTTAGATTTATATACTTTCCTCAAGGAGCTTATAGTGACATGAACACAGTTCTCTGTCTAGTTTTAATGTCTCACAATGGCATTCCTGTATGATAGGTTAGGTTGAGAGGTGTTGTTTACTAAAAATGGGGCTTGAACCAAAGCTTGAACTTGAAACAAACCTAAACTTAGAACAGTACTGCAAATCCTATGATACAACTACCATGTTTTTCCAAAAATATGACCTACTCAGAAATTAAGTCCTAGCTTGATTTTTATATGTGCACCCAATATAAGCCCTACCCCCAAAATAAGCCCTAATTAAGACCCTGCCCACTCCAGGGTGCACAGGTAAAATTTAAGCTAGGGTAGGGATGGGGGTGGTGTAGCTGCCCTATTACTTATCTTTGGATAGTTGCAACCAGGCCTCGCAGACCTCGGTCCATTTTTTCTGAAGGCGTCTGTAGCCTATAACAGAATCCAGATCGATCCGGAGCTCTGTTATCGGCTTCAGAGGCCTTCAGGAAAGCCTTACTGGCATTGCCAGATGAAGAAGTTCCTGAAGGCTTCTGATAGTGAAAAAGAGGCTGGGGGTGAAGCTCGCAAGTGAGGTGAGTCACCCCCCTGAAAATAAGATCTGGTGCCTTTTTTGGTGGCAAAAAAAAAGTAAGACAGGGCAGTGGTGAAATTCAAAAATTTTTACTACCAGTTCTATGGCCATGGTTTGGTGGGCATGGTGTGGTGTGGTGTGGTGTGGCTTGTTGGGCGTGGCTTGTTGGGCGTGGCTTGTTGGGCATGGCAGGGGAAGGATACTGCAAAATCTCCATTCCCACCCCATTCTGGGGCCAGTTAAAGTGGGTATTTGCCAGTTCTCCGAACTACTCAAAATTTCCGCTACCGGTTCTCCAGAACCTGTCAGAACCTGCTGGAAATTCACCCCTGAGACAGGGTCTTATTTTCGGGGAAACACGGGTACAATATTGTACTTTGATTGGAAAACTAAGAACGTATCTATCTGACATGAATGTTTTGATAATTCAAAGATAATGTGTCAATGAATTGCAATTGGAGCTTCAAAGCAAAACAGGAAAGCTATGTCTACACAATGTACGCAACCTGTCTGATGAAAGATTAGAACCACCATTTGCTTAGAATTCTAAGCCCATTTAGAATTCATGTCAGTATTTTGATACTTGACTTATGAGGCCTTGGTTATTAATTTATCGAAACTGGGCAAATGCATTCATGCCATAAAATTTCATACAGAAATGTTTTTCTGAAAACAGCTTTTGTGAAAAGTTTAATCTGCTTTATCTGTGGACTTTCTGGTGCATTTTTTTCCTTAGTAGACTTGACTCTTATTTTCCTTTACTTTTACTTTTTCTTATTGAGGAGAAGGAAAAGAAGAATATTTTCTAGCATAAACAGTTGGAAATTATCATATTTCACCCTTTTCCATTCCTAAATGTACCAGAATAAATTTAGGGCATGATGAAGCTTCATTCTGAAAAGCATTATTAAATAAAATTACAAAGATGATGTTCAGTGATTGGTAATCAGCTGAATCAAATATTTTTCCCATATATTTTTTCAGAATGATACCCTATGATGATCTATTTCTGTGCTTGAAGATTTAAATGGGGGGGGAGGAAGAGGAAGAAGAGGAGGAAGGGAAAGAGAAAGAAGAAGAGGAGAAGGAGGAAGGAGGGAGGAGGAGGAGGAGGAAGAAGGAGGAGGAGGAGGAGGAGGAGGAGGAGGAGGAAGAAGAAGAAGAAGAAGAAGAAGAAGAAGAAGAAGAAGAAGAAGAAGAAGAAGAAGAAGAAGAAGAAGAAGAAGAAGAAGAAGAAGAAGAAGAAGAAAAGACTGTCTCCATCCTTAGTTTTGAATAAAATGTTTCTGGCAACACAGAAGCATTTGTCACTGTCTAGCTTAATCTTAACATAGGTTTTACTAAATTTAGCTTCCACTTCTCAGTCACTTGTTGGACTGTTGGTCCTATTTGGGTTTTGGATCAATGGACTTATGAAGTAGCTCAGGAGTGAGAAAGGGTATTATATGAGCCATGGTGGCGCAGTGGTTAGAGTGCAGTACTGCAGGCTACTTCTGCTGACTGCCAGCTGGCTGCAATTTGGCAGTTCAAATCTCACCAGGCTCAAGGTTCATTCAGCCTTCCATCCTTTTGAGGTGAGTAAAATGAGGACCCAAATTGTTGGGGGCAAAATACTGACTTTGTTAACCACTTAGAGAGGGCTGTAAAGTACTGTAAAGTGGTATATAAGTCTAAGTGCTATTGCTATGTCCATTTCTAACACAATCATGAACCTTCTGAGTGCAAGGAATGGTAGGTTGCATGAAATATAAAACAAATCCCCTTAAATTTAAATGACAAGTCTTTAAAAAAAAAAACACTATATAGATGAACTGGTAAAGAAAACAACTGATCCCTGCGATCATATTATGACAACAGAAGATTCTGGCCAGACTAATCCATGCAGAGCACTCTGAGATCTCTGGTGGCATCTAGCTAACATCCAGCAATATTGAGCACTTAAGTTGCCCATGAAGGGTGTTTACATCCATTGCTGTTTAGAACAATCTATGCGAGGCAAGATAGAGTAGATCAGAGTGACAGTTCAACCGCCATTTGGGAGCACAACAGTTTGTGTGCTGTTCAATTTCACTGTGGTTGCTACAGTAATAAAGACCGCTATCTTCAACTTTCAGCTGCCTTATCTCTAAGGAAGCGATATCCCGGGAATTATCCCTAGAGACGGCAAATCGGTCTCTCAGAGATGGACGGACGCTTGATCTACTGCCATCCGGGTTGCTTTCTCCTATCCATTTAATTCCTTCGTCGCCAATCTTGTACGTCCACTGGATCCAGGACTGAATCAAAGAGGAAATTCCTTTGCAGGTTAAAGTTAAAGTCTCTCCGGGGAGTTTAATTTCTGAAGCGGGCTGGGTCAGAAGGTTCTGGAGCTCCACAGCTGCAAATCAGAAAGTGGGGACAAGATTACAACATGGGATTAGCATCAGGGATGAAATTCAAAATTTTTCCCACAGAAGGTTCTGTGGGCATGGCTTGGTGGGCATGGCAGGGGAAGGATGCTACAAAACCTCCATTCGCACCCCACTCCAGGGGAAGGATGCTACAAAACCTCCATTCCCACCCCGCTCCAGGGGAATGATATTGCAAAATCCCCATTCCCTTCCCAGTCCTGGGGGAAGGATATTGCAAAATCTCCGTTCCCACCCCACTCTGGGGCCAGCCAGAGATAGTATTTGCTGGTTCTCCAAACTACTCAAAATTTTCACTACCGGTTCTCCAGAACCTCTCAGAACCTCCTGAATTTCACCCCTGGTTAGCATCAATCCAAGTCCTTTAAAAAAAAATCCATTTTTATGGCCATTTTATTCAATTGCTCGTAGTTGCACTCATGCGTTGGAGAGCAGAATGACTGAAAAAATGTTGAAAACTTTGTTTTCAAATTATAATTTAATGTAAACGTTAAAGCTTTATTTCACATATTCTCCCACTGTTCAAACATTACATTATATCCAAAATTCCTTACCCACTGAATCATACGATGCTTTACTTGTTCGTTTTCCAGATTTAAATTCGATAACACTTTACAGACTTTAGCAATAATATGTTCATCACTACCACACATTAGAGTATCCAGTATTCCTTTCCTAATTTCCCTAATATTTGCTTCTGTATTCTTTTTGTATGTCATATTATAAATTAATAAAACTACACAAAAAACTATTGAAATAGAAGGGTTTAGAGACCAGTTTGTCCACATCTGAATCCAGATGTTCCAAATTTCAGAAACCACAGCTTGCCCAATAAGACATTAAAGCTTCAAACTGATGTTCAGCATCCTAATGTATTAACTATTTGTAACTTTGGCACTACCAAATAATAGGATGGTACGTCGGCAAAATAATACATTTATAGGATTGTTGGCATGAAAGATGTAAGAAGAGTTGTGCATCAATACTATGAAATGGAAAGAGTAAGAAAATAAAATAAATTGACACCCCAACATGATGCAAAACATCTACAATACATTAATAAATACAAATAATGTACAACAATTTATTAATAAATCATTAACCATGGTAGACTCATTAAAAAAAAAAACATCTCTGGAAAGAGTGCAGAAAAGAGCACCAAAGATGATTAGGAGGCTGGAAGCTAGAACTTAAGAAAAATGGTTGCAGGAATTGGCTTTGTCTTGTCTAATGAAAAGAAGAACACTGAAAGCAGTGTTCTGATATTTGAGGGGCTACCACAAAGATGAGGGGGTCAACCTATTTTCCCAGCAGAAGGCAAGACAAGAAGCAACAGATAGAAACTAATCAAGGAGAGAAGCAACCTAGAACTAAGGAGAACTTTCCTAACAGTGAGTACAATTAACCAGTGGAACAGCTTGCCTTCAGAAGCTATGGGTGCTCCATCACTGGAGGCTTTTAAGAAGAGAGTGGAGAGCCACTTGTCTGGAATGGTATAGGGTCTCCTGCTCGAGCAGAGGGTTGGACTGGAAGACCTCCAAGGTCTTCTCCAACTGTGTTATTCTGTTAAAATAGTCAATTCACATCCTCTTCATTGGAGATGATGGACTGTAGGAAGCTTCATTAGTTAATTGAAGAAATATAAGATTTTCCTCGGTCCAATAGGGACCTCTTGCCACACGGAAAAATAATAATTCCCTTGTTTTCTGGGAAATATATCTTACTTACCAAAGAAGCTGTTCATCAGTATAAAAACTGTTATTAAAATCTTCATGATACTGTGTACCTATTAGCCAAAATAAAATGAAATGAAATAAAAACAACAATCACAATGTTCTTGGAACAGAGAACGCTCCAAAAAGTGTTCAAGAAAAGATGCATGCATCTCATATAAATTGGATGAAAGGAAGAAGGATTTGCATAGGGTTGCCCATAATAGGGCCCAGTTTATCTGCTTCATGCTCAGCTGCTTAAACCTCGAAGTCCACTGAGCATTAGAGAACAGTCATTGCTTAAAAATGCGGAGTTACAAATACGTCAATGGTGATTTATTTCCATTTTAATTATCTTATTGGTCTCCAATTCCCTTTACCCCATTCCCACAGGAGTTTGATTTTAATTTTTTTCTGAAAAAGGGAACTTTTTGCAAATGTCAGAGACAGAGAGAGAGAGAGAGAGAGAGAGAGAGAGAGACAGAGACAGAGAGAGAGAGAAAGAGACAGACAGGGACAGACAGAGAGACAGAGACAGACACAGAGACAGAGACAGACATAGACACAGAGACAGACAGAGACAGACAGAGAGAGACAAACAGAAACAGACATAGACACAAAGAGAGACAGAGAGAGAGAGAGACATAGACACAGAGAGAAAGAGACAGACAGGGACAGACAGAGAGACAGAGAGAGACACAGAGACAGAGACAGACACAGAGAGAGACAGAGAGAGAGACAGAGACAGACAGAGACAGACAGAGAGAGACAGACAGAGACAGACAGAGAGAGACATAGACACAGAGAGAGACAGAGTCAGAGAGAGGGAGAGACAGAGACAGAGAGAGACAGACACAGACACAGAGACACAGAGACATAGACAGAGAGAGACAGAGAGAAAGAGAGAGACAGAGGCAGAGAGAGAGAGGAAGAGATAGAGACAGAGACAGAAACAGAGAGAGAGAGACAGAGACACAGAGAGAGAGGGAGAGAGAGACACAGACACACACACACACACACACACACACACAGAGAGACAGAGCGAGAGACAGAGAGAGAGACAGAGAGAGACAGAAAGAGAGAGAGAGAGATTATGTTTTCCAAATGAATGCAATTTTTTTACATGCAATTCATTTTATACAATGATTATTGGTCATTATTGCCATGCCTGGAATCATGTATTTTTTTTTCTCACTGGATTTATTTTAAGGGAAGAGTTGCTCTTCAACATCTGTGAATGTTGGTTGATGCTTCGAATTGACATATCGAATGCTTTAATCCCAACATTGCTTTGAAGGCATCAGAATAACAAGGAATGCCTGACTTGTACTTTAGTGGAAGAAATATCTATATATCTATCTCTATAACTATACAGTAGCTACAGCAGTTTTAAAAAAAATTGTTATCATTCAGAATTTTGCATTTGCCCTCATTTCTCCGAGTTATCCAATCATATCATCTATTCCATACTATACAATATTTTGAATCTACCTTATCTTTCAATTCAAATTGAAAAAATTGTTGTTTCCTTCTCTGGAATCTAGGTACTTACGAGACCGCCTTCTGCCACCAGTAGCCTCTCACCAGCCAGTACGCTCCCATAGAGAGGGGCTCCTCAGGGTGCTGTCAGTCAAACAGTGTCGACTGGCGGCCCCCAGGGGGAGAGCCATTTGGAACGAGTTCCCCCGGAGATACAGAGGATCCCGGATTTACGCACTGCCCTCAAGACCTTTTTATTTCAACAGGCTGGCCTGGCCTAACTTTCTTTTAATTGTTAATTTTAAATTTGTTTTAAAATAATAGGGGTGTTTTAATCTGTATGGGCCAAATTATTTAATGTGCTTTTACATTGTTTTTTAAATTTTGTATTATGTGTGTTTTATCTTTTGGCCGTTCACCGCCCTGAGTCCTTCGGGAGTAGGGTGGTATATAAATTCAAAATAAAGTAAAGTAAAGTAAAATGTTAATTTATCCATTTCCACACAATTATAGATTTTTTGAATTATCAGTTGGTCGGTTGGCAGTTGATCAGTTTTCCAAAATTGAGCTAGCGCCAATCTGGCTGGAATGACTATACGTAGTATTAAATACTTTATTTCTTTCTTCTAATTTTCTTTAATCATCCCTAGTAAAAACATTTCTGGTTTGAGTTCTATTTTTTCCGATGTTATTTCTATTAGCCAAATCCTTATTTTTTCCCAATACTTCCTAATTTTTAGGCAAAGCCACCAGACATGGAAAAAAGTGCCCTGTGCCTGCTTGCATTTCCAGCAAGTTGGACTTAAGTTCAAATACATTTTTGCTAACCTCGAAGGGCCCAGATACCATCTATACCACATTTTATACTGGCTCTCTTTATAAACCACTGATTTTGTCATAGTATATGTCATAAGTAAATGCCTTATTCTATAACAAGAGATATGTATATATGTACAGGATATTAAGAGTTAATTTATTCCTCCTCCTTTAATGTATTCATATGTAATCACCCCCATCCTTGACTCCTCCCCTTTGATATAAATAGAGAATGCTTTTACCTCATGCTTGCTTCTCACTGTAAAATCTGACAGAACAAGTAGAATGCCTGTTATGAATAAACTCTTCTTTAACTGAAGAAAAATACTTCTGAATTTATTATTGAGTCTGATCCTCAAAATATTGTAACAAACTGGTAGCAGTCGATGGTTGAACTGACTCAATAAAATCCAACATGCCTAAGAAAGAAAACCTCAAGAACAAAAAAGAAAGACCCAACACCAGGGCAAATGATAAAGAAACAAAAACAGATCACGAAATGATCGACGAACCAATAAATATAACAATCAAAGAATCTGAAGATAACACCACAGACATCGAAGAAACAGCAGATGAAACCGACAACCAAGAAGAGAACGAAATAAAAGACAAAGACCTCAGATCGGAGATACTGAGGCTAATAAAAAGTCAAAAAGATGACCACAAACTCATCGCGGAACTCCGAGGCTTCTTGGAAGAAAACGGAGCAGCGAGAGAAAAAGACATTGAAAAAGCCAAACCCGAAAATACAAAAATGGTGAGCGAACCTACAACGAAAGAAAAAATGACCAGAAGCAAGACCAGAGGTCCCGCTCAAAATTTTGAAAGGCAGCCATCTTTTCTTCAACCGGCCACAGAAATGAACACGGCTGAACCAATCAGAATGCAACATTCAAAAACTCTGGTGCGAAAAAACACAAAAAATAACAAAAAATATATTTATTCTTCTGAAGAGTCAGAAACAGATACAGAAGAATCATCCACCGAACAAGAAATCGAAACACCCATGAGAAAACTATTTAAAACATTTGGCACAAGTCTAACAATTTCAAAAGAATCGATAAAAGCCGATAATGCAAAAATACAAAAGAGACGAAGAAATAAACAGACACCTCAAAGCCTGCACGACTCGATCCGGACAACGATGATGACGACGCCTGAACCCAGAGGGCCCTGCGAACTTTCCCCCACACCGCAAACGATCCAAAGAACAAAATACCCCAAGCAAGAAAGCTCCAAAGAGAAGAGACAAACCACAGCTGCCAACAGAACACCCAAGATCGAGCCGGAGACCGAATCATCAGAAGGAGAGCACTACGAGGGAGCTACAGCAAAGAGAACCTCTCCCAGCGGCTTCAGCAGAGAAATGACCAACGCGCATGCGCAGATGAACACAGAGAACTACAATGAACTTTATGAAGAAGGAGAACCTCTCAAGCTCATCAGCAGAATACCCACACCATTCTGCAATTTTCAACATCTACAGGACCATGGACTACCCACAGTTGTAAGTAGTGGGAATAATAATATTGGGAATCTACCCAGTGATTTCCCAAAACTTAGAATTGATGGCATCAACTTACAGGAATGGTGTCAACAAATTCAGGTTGTCTTTATGAAAGAAAATTTATTATTTTTTATAACCAATCCTCCCAAAAGACCTTGGACTCTAAAAATGGACTGCCTGCATCACAGAGCATTCTATTTAATAATTTCTAGCATATCACCTGCCATGTACTACAGTATTAAGCATAATCTTACTGTTTCAGAAATAATTCAATGCATGTTTAAATTGTTTCACAGTGAAAGTGTAGCAACAACCACTAGGATGTCTAAAGATTTCTTTTCAGCCAAATTAAGATCTGGAACCACCATAAGTGAACATTTAATATCCTTAAACAAAATCAGAGCAGAATTACATCTAAGAGGAGAAATAATATCAGAACAGACAATGAAAAGCGTTATCCTTAACTCATTAGATTCATCATGGGATAACTACATATCACACTTAGACTCAATCAATCTAGGATACTTATCCATAGAAAGTCTGTCAAACAAGTTAATAGCTGAAGATAATTTGAGGAAAAGTAGATACAATGCATACACAGAACACAGACAGGCAAAAAGAGTAGCCTTCCAAGAGAATCACCAAAAAACAATTGAATGTTACAATTGTGGATCCAGAAAACACTCTAAGGGAGATTGCCCCATGTTTCATAGGGAAAGACAAAACCGTGACTATAGGGGTAGATATCAAGACAGGCAATCATCTATTGATAGATACAGATATAGGGACTCCCCAAACTACAGAGAACGCAGAAAGGATAGAGATAATTCAAGGGACAGGAAATCAGGATCATTAAATGGATTAGATAAACATAACGATGTCATCACACAAAAATCAAAAAATAATGCTTGGCTCATAGATTCAGGGGCGACTAATCATACAACAAATAACAAGAAAATACTGTCTTCATTCACAAATGATAAATTTATGATAAGAGTAGCCAATCAAGAAAATGTTCAAGTCATAGGGAAAGGAAATGTAAATATACCTGGTTTGGGTAAAATAGAGGGGGTATTGTTGATACCAGAAATATCACATAACATACTTAGTGCAGTGAAATTAAGCCAAGATTTCAACATAAATATAATCTTCTCTGGAGGAAAAGCAATACTAGAAAAGAATGGGACTAAATTGAATAGTGTAATTATCGAAGGGGGTCTACCCTTTCTTGTAACAGAAGATAAATGGTTGCATAACATTAATGCAAACACTGATGACGACATTAACATAGACAGTGAACATAGTAACAACAATGACAATGAAGAACCCAAAACACACTATAATCACAAAGACACACCCACTAGTGATACACACAATAACAAAAGGCCCAATATAGGCAAACCAATTCATGATGAATGTGCACACATGTTGCATAGAAAATTGGGACATGCAAGTTTCCCTGTAATACAAAAAATGATTGAACATGCTGATGGCGTTAAAATAAAGGATTGTAAAAACTATTTAGAATGCTCAGTATGTAAATCATCAAAACTCAGAACTAACCCAAAACCAAAAAGGGCAACAAGAACCTCTAACCAAATTTTTGATCTGGTACATATGGATCTGGTGGTCCATTAACACCATCCATCACATACAAAAAAAGATATTTCCTAACTATTGTAGACGACTATAGCCGTTATGGATTTGTTTATACTTTAAAACACAAAGATGAAACTTTCCAAAAATTCAAAGAATTTTACAAACGTGTAGAAACACAACACAATATCAAAATAAAACGAATCATGACAGATAGGGGATCCGAATTCATGTCTAAAGAATTCTCACAATGGATAAAAGACAAAGGAATGCTACACTTCACGACTAGCCCATTTTCTGCGTTTCAAAATGGTACAGCAGAACGAAAAAACTCGACACTGCAAACCATGATTAGATGTACATTAGAAGATGCTGGTTTAGGAAAACAATTCTGGTCAGAAGCATTACTATATTCAAACTATACCCAAAATAGGACCTGGTCTAGCATACTAAATAAAACACCATACAAAGTGATGTACAATAGGAAACCTAAGATTTCACACATGCACATATTTGGGGTTACAGCAGACGTACACATACCAAAACAATTAAGACGTAAGGGAGATAACGTATCCAGAAGGCTTAGATTCATGGGATACGAAACAGGCACAAAAGGATATAGATTCATTGACAGTAATAACAAATTCATAGTCTCAAGAACAGCAGTGTTTCATGAACAGGCCAACTGGTCTAAGATACATCTTAACGAGATAATCCAAAATACTAAACCAAACATTAAACAACAAGACAGAATAGAAAGAGAGAAACATGAACATAACACACATGATGACAAAAACAAAACATGGACAGGTAACCACACCAGGATAAAAACAGATTCATTAACCAAAAAGGAAGCAAGATATCTACACGATAATGAGAGCACTCCAATAAGAACAATCAGGTGTAACAGAAGACAATTACCTAATAAGTATAAGGATTATATAATGTGTGTGAATGACGAGATACCAACACCTAACACATATGAGGAAGTGTTAAAACTTCCCATGGAAGAAAAAGAAAAATGGGAATTAGCCATAACAAAAGAAATGAACAGCTTGCGTGAATTAGGTGTATTTACACCAGTCCCTGCACCTAAGAACAAGACAATTATAGGCACCAGATGGATATTCAAAATCAAAGATTTAGAAGAGGGTAATAAATTATATAAAGCTAGATTAGTCGCACAAGGTTACGCTCAAAAATATCCTGAGGATTACACTGACACATACTCTCCCACTGTAAGAACTGAAAGTGTTAAGACAGCTTTAGTCATAGCGGCTATACTCAATCTTGATGTCTTTCAATATGATGTGCAGACTGCATACTTACATGCAAAACTCGACAAAGAGATATATGTAAGGGCACCTCATAGCCAATGTACAAACAGAGATGAGATCTGGTTACTTAACAAAAGCTTGTACAGATTAAAACAATCCGGCAAGCGTTGGTATGAATGTCTTGTCAGCGTGCTTAAAAATATGGATTTCAAAGCCACAACTGCAGACAATTGCTTTTTTGTTAGAAAGGAAGGTGAATCATTAGAATTTGTGTTAATCTATGTGGATGATATTTTGTATATAGGCAAACATAAAGAAAAGAAAGACTTATTTGTATCCAGACTAAGTGAACATTTCTCTTTAAAGTCGCTAGGAAGGGTAAACAAATACCTTGGAGTTCAAATCAATAAGACAAGAAAGGGATTCAAATTATCTCAGAGAGATAAAATTATAGAACTTCTGGAAAAATGCAATTTAAGAGATGCCAAACCTTGCGATACTCCTATGCAGACTGATTTTTTAAGGAATATGGATGAATCTTCGCCTGAATTCGAGAACAATACATTGTATAGATCAATTATTGGTTCTCTCTTGTATATATCTAATTGGACCAGGCCTGATATAGCTCTGCCACTTAATTTATTATCTAGACATGTAAGTAAGCCACTTATGTATCATTGGGAAGCAGTCAAACGAATACTAAGATATCTAAAGCACAGCATAGATTTCTGCCTACTCTTAGAACCCAATAATATTAAAGAACCTATTATCACCAGTTACGCTGATGCAGACTGGGCAGGTGACATCAAATGTAGAAAGAGCACCTCAGGTTATGTATTATTTTTAAATGGTTGCCCAATATTCTGGTACACTGGGAAACAAGATTTAGTAGCGACTTCCACTACAGAGGCAGAATACGTCTGTTTATCTAAAGCCTCAAATAATTTAGTATGGTTTAATGATTTATTATCTGATATTTGGAAAAATCCAATACTACCATTTGTCATACATGAAGATAATAAGGCAGCTATAGAAATATCAAGATCTGACGCCATTGGTCAAAGATCCAGACATATAGATATCAAATTTAAACATGTCAGACATTTATCTCAGGATGGATTCATTAAAGCAATCCACTGCGAAACCTCAGAACAAATAGCTGATATATTAACTAAACCTTTACCTTCTAAACAACACAAATACTTGACATCAAAATTACAAGTACTATATAGCTCTGAATCCGAATGCAATCATTGTTATATATCGAATCGGCATTTAGAGGGGGATTTGTCATAAGTAAATGCCTTATTCTATAACAAGAGATATGTATATATGTACAGGATATTAAGAGTTAATTTATTCCTCCTCCTTTAATGTATTCATATGTAATCACCCCCATCCTTGACTCCTCCCCTTTGATATAAATAGAGAATGCTTTTACCTCATGCTTGCTTCTCACTGTAAAATCTGACAGAACAAGTAGAATGCCTGTTATGAATAAACTCTTCTTTAACTGAAGAAAAATACTTCTGAATTTATTATTGAGTCTGATCCTCAAAATATTGTAACAGTATAATTATTTTCCCACACTCTTTCCCAGTCCAATGTTCTTATGTGCAATGTTTCTTGCCCATGCTATCATTTGTCCCTTTACTAATTCTTCTGCCAAATCAAATTCCAATAAATATTTATAAATTTTTGAAATCAATTTTTCCTCTGTAGCTTCTAAAAGTTTATCCAACCAATTTGGTTTTAATTCAATTCCTCCTTCCTCTTGGTCTTTTTTGTATCTTGTTTTTATCTGTAAATAGGGCCACCAGTCTATCTGAATTCCTTACTCTCCGAGTTCCTCTTGTGTTTTTAATATTACCTGGAGATCTAATATTTCATTATATCTTACCATTTTTTGAATTGCCAAGGTATTGGGGTATGTCATCACCTCCATTGTGGATAGCCATCCAGGAACTTTCATATAGTGTTTACTTTTAATTTCTTGCCATGTATGAATTAATGAATCTCTTAAAATATGATTACAAAAATACCTATGTGTTTTGTTCCTGGTGTTCCATAAAAAGGCGTGCCACCCAATCATCAAATCGTGTCCCTCCAAGGTTAGCAATCTTTGATTTTTCAAATTCACCCATTCCCTAATCCATGTCAAACTCGTTGCTTTATACTATGTTTCCCATGCTGGTAATCCAATTCCACCTCTGGCTCTGTCATCCTGCAGTATACTTAATTTAATTCTTGCCATTTTTCCTTCCCATACAAATTTTGTGGTTATTTTATTCAGATTTACAAAACAAAATTGTCCAATTTTACTGGGATTGTCTGAAATAAATAAAGCAGCCTCGGCAGAACATTCATTTTTATCGTTGCTATTCTCCCTAATAATGATAATTTCAATTTCCCCCATTTTTCTAAATCCTCTTTTATTTGTTAAACTAAAGTTATATAATTATTCTCCTTTATGGTTGTGCATCTGTCTGTCAAACATATATCTAAATATTTCACCTTTTTTACTACTAATTGTAGTAGTAATCCTAATTCTTTAATTAATTCCTCTATTTGTTTTCCTGGTATATTTTTTGTTACCATTTTGATCTTATCTTTATTAATTTTTAAACCAGCTACCTTCCCAAATTCCTCTATCTCTTTTATCAATATTGGACCTATTTTTAATGGCTCTTCTATGAAGAATACATGGTCATCCGCAAACTTTTGGGCCTTGTATTCCTCTCGTTTTACTTTTAATCCTTTTATCTTTTTATTTTCTCTGATTTTTATCAATGGATTTTCCAGTGTCAAGATAAAAAGTAAGGGTGAGAGTTGACATCCTTGCCGTACTCCTTTTTTTATTTCAAAAAATTTAGTAAAGTCTCCATTTACCATTATACTTGCTTTTTGTTTTGTGTATATGGAGGCTATTGTGTTTTCAAATCTCTCCCCGAATTTCATGTTTTTTATTTGTTGGAGCATAAATTGCCAATTGACCTGATCAAAAGCCTTTTGGGCATCCAGAAAGACCAGGGCTACCTGCCTCTCTGGATGCACCTCATAATATTCTAATACATTAATTATTGTTCTTATATTATTTTTTATTTGTCTCGTTGGTATGAACCCGTTCTGGTCTGAGTGTATCCTACAATTCAATATTTTTTTCATCTTATTTGCCATTATATTCATAAAAATTTTGTAATCAGTGTTTAATAAAGAGATTGGTCTGTAATTTTTTATTTGTGTTATATCTGCTCCTTCCTTTGGAATCAGCGAAATGGATGCTTCTCTCCATGAGTCTGGTAGCTTTGCCTCTATTAATTCCTCATTGCATGTTTCTAATAATATCCAATCCAATGTTTCTCCTAGTCCTTTATAAAATTCACTTGGTAATCCATCAGTCTCTAGGGTTTTATTATTTTTTTGTTTTTTGATTGCTTCTCTTAGCTCTTCTATAGTGATATCCCTGTTTAATATCTCCTTTTCTTCCTCTGTTAATGTCAACTCTCCCTCTCCACTTAAATATTTATTTATTTCTTTGTCTGTCTCTCTATCTTGCTCATAAAGTTCATGAAAAAACTGATCCTGTCTCCAACCTTCGCTTTGTTGCAAAGGTTGTTGAGAGTGTGGTTGTGCGACAGCTGCCTCAGTACCTGGATGAATCGACCTATCTAGATCCGTTCCAGTCGGGCTTTAGGCCCGGGTAAAGCACGGAGATGGCATTGGTCGCATTGGTTGATGATCTCTGGAGGGCTCGGGACAGGGGCTGCTCCTCTGTCCTGGTCCTATTAGACCTCTCAGCGGCTTTTGATACCATCGACCATGGTATCATGCTGCACCGGTTGGAAGGGTTGGGGGTTGGGGGGCACTGTTTTACAGTGGTTCTCCTCCTTTCTCTCCGACCAGTTGCAGTCTGTGTTGACAGGGGGCAGAGGTCGACCCCGAGGGCCCTTGTATGTGGGGTGCCACAAGGATCAGTCCTCTCGCCCCTTCTGTTCAACATTTATGTGAAGCCGCTGGGTGAGATCATCCATGGTTTTGGGGTGTACCATCAGTACACTGATGACACCCAGCTGTACATCTGCACCCCAGACCACCCCAATGATGCCCTTGAGGTGATGTCCTGGTGCCTGGAGGCCGTACGGATCTGGATGGGGAGGAACAGACTCAGGCTCAACCCATCCAAGACCAAGTGGCTGTGGTTTCCGACGTCCCGATATAGTCAGTTGACGCCATCACTGACTATTGGGGGTGAGTCGTTGGCCCCCACGGATGGGGTTCGCAACTTGGGCGTCCTCCTGGACTCACGGCTGTCTTTAGAAGAGCATATGGCAGCCATGGCCAGGAGGACTTTTTATCAGGTTCACCTGATTCGCCAGTTGCGTCCCTTTCTGGATCAGGACTCGTTACGCATGGTCACTCACGCCCTTGTCATCTCACGCCTGGACTACTGCAATGCTCTCTACATGGGCTCCCCTTGAGGAGCACCCGGAGGCTCCAACTGGTCCAGAATGCGGCTGCACAGGTGGTGATGGGAGTGACGTGGCGCTCCCATGTTAACCCCCCTCCTGCACGAGCTGCACTGGCTCCAGTGGTCTTCTGGGTGCGCTTCAAGGTTTTTGTTACCACCTTTAGAGCGCTCCATGGCTCAGGACCAGGGTACTTATGAGACCACCTTCTGCCACCAGTAGCTTCTCACCGACCAGTTCGCTCCCATAGAGAGGGGCTCCTCAGGGTGCCATCGGCCAAACAATGTTGACTGGTGGCCCACAGGGGGAGAGCCTTCTCTGTGGGGGCACCTGCCATCTGGAATGAGCTCCCCCCGGAGATACGGAGGATCCAAGACTTACGCATCTTCCGCCGTGCCCTAAAAACGTTTTTATTCCAACAGGCTGGTCTGGCCTAACTCTCCCTGTTAAATTGGGTTTTAAATGTTTTACATAAATTGGATGTCTTAAATTTGTTTTTTGAGCCCAAATTATTTAATCTATTTTTAACAGCTTTTAACTTTTGTATATTATTTTATGTTATGTTATTTTTATCTTGGCTGTTCACCGCCCTGAGCCCTCCAGGAGTAGGGCGGTATACAAATATGATAAAATAAATAAATAAATAAATAAATAAATAAATAAATAAATAAATATGCTATTTCTTTTTTCTTTCCTAAACTGTATTGCATTTTACCCCTTTTATCCTGTAATTGCTGAATTATTTTTTTCTCCCTTTCTTTTCTCAAACTGTAAGCAAGCCAACTCCTGGTTTATTCACGTGTTCAAAATAATTCTGTTTTATAAATTTCAATGCCTTTGCATAATTTTTCTGTTCCAGTATATTCAATTTATGTTTAGCTGCTATCCATTTATCTTTAATTTGCTCATCCCCAGGTTTGTCTTGTAATTTTTCTTCCCAATTTTTGATCTCTTTCTGCACATTATTATATTCTTTTTCCCTTTCCTTTTTTTGTTTTGCATTGTAAACTATTGTTAATCCTCTTGCATAGGCTTTCATTGTGTCCCACAGGTTCTGAAGAGAGGTGTGGTCTTTTGTATTATCTCTGAAAAACAACTCTAATTCCTTTTTCATTTGCTCACCCCATTTCTAAGAGGTCTGTAAGGGGCATACATAAGCACACTGTTCTGCCCCAGCCTACCGTCCCTGTCCTACTGTCCCAATTTTTTTTTTGTATCCTTATCCTGTATTCATAATCATGTTTATACTTATATATGTTATCTTATACATGCTTGACAAATAAAATACATGTATGTGGACCATCACATCGACAACTGCTAGAATCACAGACCCTATGAAACTTCTGTTCCTCCATGGCTAGATCTTAGTAGAGGGTTCTCCATAGTAGGATTTAGCAAAACAATGCAATGTCCCTTTTTAAAAATCTCTCTAGCTTCTACAACTTAAATCCCAAGCAATTCCAATGTTGCATCTACTAAGTAGATTCTACTTCATCTAGAAGACCTCCAAGCCCCCTTCCAGCTCTATTCTGATTCTGATCTACCTGGCTCGAACTTGAGATTTTAAATTAGGTAACAGCCTTGCCAATTTCCATGCAGCAACGTTGTAAGTCTTCGGCTGATATACTTAATCTCAATAAGAAGAATCTGCACTCATGATGCAGCAACGTGCTTAGGTTGACATTTCAACACAATGTATACAAAATTGTCAAAAACCACAACATGGTCAACAAGAAAAAAAAATAGAGAATCTCCTCTCTTACCGTCCTGGCCATCATCAAAGATGTTGTGAATATAATTTGGATTCTATATGTAGAATCTGGAAAGATTCTACATATAGCTCTCTTTCCTAAAACAGAATAGTCATAAAATTGTATTCCCTTAATTGCTCCTCAGGGATATTGTAACTGATGTAATAGTTTCCCTTAGGCCAATTAGTAATTTATGGCTAGACGGATGTCTTCAAAGAACAACTTTGAAATAATGGAAATGAGACATCTGAAATTATCTAGGGCAAGCTGAGAAAAAGAGATTGATCAATTAGAGGGCAGATTAATTAGAAGGTCTTTCTTTTGGCGATAACTCTGTCTAGGCCACCAAACTATTCAAGGAAGACTTATTAAGATTTTCAAGAAGACTCAGAAATATTCTTGTATATTGAGATGAAGCTGGGAAGACTGTTGGTTTCTGGGAATTCAGGTGGCCCTTGACGTATAACCAGCATGGAGGCCAAAATTTCCTCTGTTAAGTGAGACAGTTGAGTTTTGCCATGTTTTACAGCCTTTCTTGTCACTGTTAAGTGAAACACTTCATAAGTTAAAGTTAATAACATGGTTATTATGTGAATCTGGTTCCCCCATGGATTTTGTTTGTCAGAAGGTCTAAAAGCTGATCACATGACCCTGGGACATTGCAACTGTCCTAAATATATGCCAGTTGCCAAGCATCTGAACTTTGATCACATATTCAATTCAACCAATTCAATTCAATTCAATTCAATTCAATTCAATTCAATTCAATTCAATTCAATCATTCAATATGAGCCATGTTGGCACAGTGGTTAGATGCAGTATTGCAGGTTGACTCTGCTCACTGCCAGGAGTTCGATCCTGACCGTCTCAAGGTTGACTCAGCCTTCCATCCTTCCAAGGTCACTAAAATGAGAAGCCAGATTGTTGGGGGGCAATATGCTGGCTTTGTAAACCACTTAGAGAGGGCTGTAAGGCACCATGAAGCAGTAAATAAGTCTAAGTGCTATTGCTATTGTAAATCACCATTATCCTAATTTAGAAGAGTTGCTTATGAAATAGAATAGAATATAGAATAACAATAGCAATAGCACTTAGACTTATATACTGCTTTACAGTGCTTTACAGCCTTCTGTAAGCAGTTTACAGAGTCAGAATATTGCTCCCAACAATTTGGGTCCTCATTTTACCCACCTCAGAAGGACGGAAGACTAAGTTAACCTTGAGCCTGGTGAGATTTGAACTGCCAAATTGCAGGCAGCCGGCAGTCAGCGGAAGTAGCCTGCAGTACTGCACTCTAACCACTGCACCACTGTGGCTCATACTTTATTGTCACTTTGAATGCACACTAATCGGCATACATTAAATTGAAATTACGTTGCATACAGCTCTCAAAAGATCTCCATCTCTAAAATAAACATTAAATGAATACGTAAACAAACAAACAAACAAATAAATAAATAAATACAAAATTATGCATGTATCCACATATATGACATGGAGAAACAACACAGTCTACTTCAGATGTATACATGTAGATGGCAAGAGAAATAAATCTTGCAAGATTACAAGACGAATGGCATAGGGAACAAAGATGTTTCAGACTCTGGAAGTCCTGCTAGAAAAACTTTGAAACCTCCTTCCAGAGGGAAGCTAGAGAAACAGACCATGAAGTCTGTGTATGGGGTCTCTAACAATGCTTTGAGCTCTAAACACATAGCACTTATAAGCAGTATCCTGAATGATGGGAAGGGAGCTTCCTATAATCTTCTCGACTGTCCTTACTACTCTCTGTAGGGACTTTCTACTTGAGGCACAGCTGCCACCAAACCAAACAGGGATGAAGTTTGTTAAAAAAACCAAACAGTGATGCAGTTTGTTAAAATGCTCTCAATCGTGCCTCTATAAAAAGTGGCCAGGATAGAAGGAGAATGATGTGCTCTCCTCATCCGATGCAGGAAATGCAGAGAGCCATGCAGACATTTCAAATGTAGAAAGAATAGTCAAGAACACGAAAAACAAATTTAACACAGGGTTATGCCTGAAAAGCATCTTGACAATGATGGAATGAAATGAAGATGTTTCTTGCCAACGTTAAGGTAAAAACGCTGTGCTTATTTCTTACAAAAGGCTGTAAGTACATTTCGATAGATAAGAATAAATTCCTTTTTTTAATTTCTCTGGTATGTATATGGAATTAAACTTTTAAAGAAAGCAAGAATAAGGGATAATATAACACAATCTGAGTAATCCTTTTATTATAGTCACCATCAATTTCAGCATCACCCAACTGAAAATAACATTCAGGACACGTTCTGATACTACCCATTATTTTTTATTACTTTAAGTTAATTCTGTCCATGCTTCCAACAGCTGTTGAGTATTGCTTCCAAACAATACCGTATAACAGTGGTGGCAAACATTTTACACACCAAGTGCCAAACAGGTACATGGGCAGGAAAGCTCAAAAGACAAGCTGGGTCCCCTGAATTGCGCACATGCGCACCAGAGCCCCAAACACCAGCTGGGGCATGCACACATGCCCAGAAAGATGGCTCTGCGTGCCACCGTGGGCACGCATGCCATAGGTTCACCATCACTGCCATCTAACATTATGCCTTAATTTTATTTTTTATAGAAGGGGTAGAAAGTCTGTAGAGATTCTCAGTCATCCAGGTCATGGTTGTCCCAAAGGTGCTTTTTCAGGAGGCAACTGGACTTTCTTGTTTTTTTTCTTTTGAAGACGTTTCACTTCTCATCCAAGAAGCTTCTTCAGCTCTGACAGGATAGTGGGGAATGGAAGGATTTATATTCCTTGCAGACAGCTGCTGGCCATCTGCATCCTTTTAGCAGGTCGTTGAAGCACTTGGAGGTTTATCTGTGTCCTCAGGGTCATATGAGTTGGTGCTCCTGGTTCCTGTAGTCTGCGATTTTTCCTCTGGACGACCATGTCCAAAGGGTTAGAATTAGAGTTATGTGTTTAAGATTTACAGAAAAAGAACCTGAATGTTTTTCAAAAGGTATATCCAAAATCTGTGGAACAATTGAACATTTTCTGGACTTTCCTTAAAAAAAACCTCATTGGTTTTGGCTTGCCTAATTGGGAACTATACTATCAAGCGACAAGTTTGATGTGGATTAAGGAATGGATAACTCTAAGCAATGCCAGATTATTGACTTTAGAAGGGCATGATTTGTTATTGGGTTGGCATGCCTTTTTATAGTACAAGGAAACAAAAACACAGGGATATTTTAGAAGACATTTCATATGAGAGGCTTTGCTATTAAACTGGGAGAAGGTAAAAAAAACAACATTATTTAAAAATTCCGGTCTGGTTATCATCGATTGAAGCATTCTCGCATTCAATAACATTTAGAAAGGAACAAATTGTTAGATATAGCGAATTACTGAATGAAAAGGGTGAACTTAAATCTTTGCAAGAATTAGAAGTACAAGGTATAAAGATGAATTGGTTTTCTTATTTGCAAATACAGTCTAGACATGATAAAGATTATAAAACAGAAGGTTTTTTATAACCATTTGACTAGTTTAGATAATTAAAAATTTGTATGGATATTTATCAGCGGTTAAATTGGAGGATGAACAAGTTAAAGAAACAATGATTGCTTGGGGAAAAATGTTGGACATGGAATCGATTTAGAGAAATGGCAAAAATTGTGGTCGCAAAATTATAAAATGACAATGTCAACTGCATATAAAGAAAATTTGTATAAGATGTTTTACAGGTGGCACTTACTCCAAATGAGAATTGCTAGAATGTTCAAGAATAAATCGGAAGAATGTTGGAAATGTCATCAGATACAGGCTCATACTACCATGTGTGGTGGACCTGTGCAGAAGCTAAAAGATACCAGACTAAAATCCACACATGGGAGGAAAAAATGATACAAAAACATAGAGACTTTAAACCAGAGATTTTTTTTATTGAGGATTGTACCTGAAATATACAATAGAGAATTGAGATATTTGATTGTGAATGTATTAACAGTGGCCAGGATTGTGTTGCCTAAAAATTGGAAAAATGAGAAAATGCCAACGCAAGACGAAATTATTAAGAAAATAACGGAATGTGCGGAAATGAGTAAATTGACGTTTGAAATTAGAGAACAAGAGGATAAACAATATTATAAGATATGGGATCTATTTTACCAATGGTTAGATAAAAAGACATGGAAATGAAATATGGTAGAGATTTTCCTAATGCAAGAAATGTAGAATTATATAAAATACAATATAAAGAGGTATTGTTATTGGAATGACTTAGGAGAATGAATTAATTTATAACATAAATTAACTCAAATCTTAAATCATTGTGTACAAAATGAGAGAAGAAACAGCCATAGTAAAACTTATGATTAATGAGGATAATAATACATAGATATATATATGAATAGAGTGAAGATGCAGAAAAGACTTGTAACCAACCGACACACTGTTTGAATTTGTATTTGTATTGAAGATGGTTTTTTATTTGCTTTTTTATATCTTTGTTTAAAAATATTTTTTTTGTAAAAAAAAACAACACCTCATTGAGAAGTTGGTGTACGCTCAAATATAGAGCAATGCATGAAGTGCTGAGATGAATCACCATAGATTTATAGTGCTCTACAGTCATTTCTTCAGGTTTTTTTTTAATTATTTACTTGTTGCTGTTCTCAAATACTTTCTTCCGAAGATTCTTTTCAGATAATCTTTAACTTCTTTGTTCCTGAGGGTATAAATAAAAGGGTTGAGCAATGGTGTGACCAATGTATTGAGAAGGGAAACTACCTTGTTCATATTCAATGACGCATGCCCTGTTGGTCTGACATATATAAAAATAATTGCCCCATACAACAGAATAACAACAATTAAGTGAGAGATACAAGTAGAAAAAGCCTTTTGTCTCCCAGAAATGGATGGGATTTTCATCACAGCGGAAATTATGAAGATGTATGAAACCACCGTCAACAGGGAATTGCTGAACACCACAACGGTGGCAACAACGAAGATTGTCCATTCAATGGGATGAGTGTCAATGCAAGCCAGCTTTAGCAATGGCCCAACATCACAATAGAAGTGATTGATAGTATTGGGGCCACAGAATGGAAGTCGGAACACTAGAATGGTCTGTACCAGGATGGTCATAAGGCCACCAAACCAGGATCCACAAGCCAGTTGAATGCAAACTCTGCTACTCATGATTGTGTGGTAATGAAGGGGGTGGCAGATGTCCATGTAACGGTCATACGCCATAGCAGTGAGAAGGAAGAATTCTGTGGCCCCTAGGAAAAAGTGGGAAAAAGCTTGAGCTTTGCAACCAATCAGGCTGATAGATTTCTTGACGGTGAGTAAATTGGCCAAAAGTTTAGGGATTGTAGCTGTGACGTACATGATTCCTAGGAATGAGAGGTTGCTGAGGAAGAAGTACATTGGCTTATGGAGACTAGGGTCATAAGTCACAGTTGCAACGATGACAATGTTCCCAGTGATGGTCAAGATATAGATCATCAAGACGCCCACAAACACCAGAAATCTTACTTTTAGGATACTGGGAAATCCCAGTAAAATGAATTCGGCCACAGCTGTTTGGTTCTGCATCCCAAACCTATTCATCGAAAAGCAGAATAAATGTTGAGCAGAATCAGAGGGATGATTCATTGAAATTATTGTTCTACAGCTTGATGTTTTATCAGTCAACCCAACCCAACCTAAACATTTGGCCTAGAAGCAAATTCATTCATTCAATCAATCAATCAATCAATCAATCAATCATCTCATTTTTCCCAAAGGTACAGGCTCCACTTTTTGGGACCTACAACCACGTTCAGTAGGAATAAAAAAATTGTATTTACATTTTCCAGAGTTTTTAGCGAAATATGCCAGAAAGATAATCTTCTTTAAAAATAAAGTTGATCATTTATTTTTAAAAATCTGCAACATCAAAGTTTTGTTGTGTAGTTTCTATAGCATAAATCCCTCTCTGTCCCTTTTTTCTTGGGCATTTGAAGAAAACGTTGATCAAACTACCTCTTTTGTTTCTTCTTCCACTGATACTTGTCAACTTGGCATCCACACAGCTCTATGACACAGCTATTTTAAATTTTTCTTAAGGGGAGATGAAGGGGAGCCTTCGGTTCCACTGATTTCCGCTGTTAAATTGCTCTTACTTTGGGTGTTTTTTCCCCTAGCATTCAGTTAGAATCTACTTTCCTGTTATCTGAATCTTGTGAGCTATGGAGTGATAGAGGAAGGAGAAGACATAGACAACCTTCTTTTATGTAGCATCTTTCCAAGGATCGGAAGATGCCACATGGACCTTCATGTCCAACCTTCTCCTCAGTGCAGGAATTGAGATCAAAGCATCTCAGACAGATGGTTATTTAGTCTTCTGTTGGTTTCATCTAATGAAGAGGAGTCTACTACATCTATGAGAGATTCAGTATCCTTTTTGGCAATCTATATTGAGAAAGAGAAAGAGAAGCACACAGAGAATGTTAACTAATGTATGATGTATATAAGGACAGCTAAAGACCTTCCCTCCATCCTTGGTGGTGCAGCAGACTAAAGTACTGTTAAGTAACACCAGCTGCCTGCAATTACTGCAAGTTCAAATCTCACCAGGCTCAAGGTTGACTCAGCCTTCCATCCTTTCGAGGTAGGTAAAATGAGGACCCAGATTGTGGGGGCAATAAGGTGACTTTGTATAAAAAAGAACACCACTTAGGGGGCCCCCAAAAGCCCTACTAAGCAGGTATATACAAAAGTATGAAGGCTATTGCTTAACGCATTGTAAGCCGCCCTGAGTCTCCGAGAAGGACGGCATATAAATCGAACCAATAAATAAATAAATAAATAAATAAATAAATAAATAAATAAATAAATAAATAAATAAATAAATAAATAAATAAATAAATAAAGTCAGCCCCACTTGGTAGATCAGACCAAAAAATTGACTTTGCAGGAAGGTTAAAACGCTTTTCAATTGTATTTGCCTATAACAACAGAATCAGACCACTCTGATTATGCTGGATCTCCCTCTCCCTCTTATTATAGTTTTTATTGTCTCTAGAATAGAATAGAATAGAATAGAATAGAATAGAATAGAATAGAATAGAATAGAATAGAATAGAATAGAATAGAATAGAATTCTTTATTGGCCAAGTGTGATTGGACACGCAAGGAATTTGTCTTTGGTGTATATGCTCTCAGTGTACATAAGGAGAATAAAATACATTCATCAAGAATAAAAAGATACAACACTTAGTGATAGTCAGGGTTACTAATAAGCAATCAAATCGTACTAGGAAACAAATAAAAGTAATATAAATTGAAAGATACAAACAACATGATTATAGCAATACGTTGGAAGAGATAGATACTAGTAAGGAAGAGAAGAATAATAGTAATACAATCTTAGTAAATTATTTGACAGTGTTGTGGGAATTAGTTGTTAAGCAGAGTGATGGCATTCAGGAAAAAAACTGTCCTTGTGTCTAGTTGTTCTGGTGTGCAGTGCTCTATAGCATCGTTTTGAGGGTAGACGTTGAAACAATTGATGTCCAGGATGTGAGGGGTCTGTAGATATTTTCACAGCCCTCTTTTTGACTCATGCAGTATACAGGTCCTCCATGGAAAGCAGGTGGTAGCAATTGTTTTTTCTGCAGTTATGGTTGTTTCAACACTGGAAGTTTATAAGAAGAGATTGGACAACCATTTGTCTGAAGTAGTATAAGGTTTCATGCATGAGAAGTGGGTTGCAGTAGAATACCTCAAAAGTTCCTTCCAATCCTGTTATTCTGTTAGTTCAGTGAATTAGGGAGTCATCTATATAGAATAGAATAGAATAACAGAGTTGGAAGGGACCTTGGAGGTCTTCTAGTCCAACCCCCTGCTTAGGCAGGAAACCATACACCACTTCAGACAAATGGTTATCCAACATCTTCTTAAAAATTTCCAGTGTTGGAGCATTCACAACTTCTGCAGACAAGTTGTTCCACTTATTAATGGTTCTAACTATCAGAAAATTTCTCCTTAGTTCTAAATTTCTTCTCTCCTTGATTAGTTTCCACCCATTGCTTCTTGTTCTACCCTCAGGTGCTTTGGAGAATAGTTTGACTCACTCTTCTTTGTGGCAGCCCCTGAGATATTGGAAGACTGCTATGTGTTTGATAGGCTTTTGAATATTACCTGTTCGTTGCGGAATTAAACTTTTTTTAACTCCTCATTGTCCTAGAAATGGAACTCGTATCATTCCATCAAGATCAACTTTATTCGCTATAGAGACTGAAGTGCAAAGCTTTCCAATAATTTAATAAAATAATTTATCAACAAGTTTAATGTGCTATTATTATCATCATTTAACCAGCTTACATAGGAATTCATGAAAAACTTGGTAGATTACGTATTTAACTTAGTTATTTAACTTTATTTATTATACACACTTGCAATTTTCATTCATTTGCTCTTTTTCTGGACTAAGAATATGGCCAGCTGTTCATCTGTGAAAGTATTAAAGAAGACAAAATACTCACTTGAGTAGATACTCAGATTAATACATGAAGCAAGAGGTTGAATGTTGTTTTTCTTTTCCCCAAATTAACTTCGACAAATAATCTAATTTTTGTGCATCATCCAGTGATGGAAAGTACAATGTTGGTAAGCTAACAACCAAGATCGGAGGGCAGTTAGAACTCCATAGCTCATCCTGAGTTACAGCTCATCTCTTCCATTGGAAATTTAGACTGAAAGAAACAAAACACCTTTTTCAGAGACTGTGATTTTCTTCCTGATGCCAGATTGAGGAATGATTAATTGCAGAATAGATGTTCTTATGCCTCATCCCTAAATTTCTATACTCAATTTGTATTCAGGATTGAAGAAATAAGAGCCGCGGTGGCGCAGTGGTTACAGTGCAGTACTGCCGGTGATCAGCAGCTCTGCTCATCACTGGCTGCCAGCAGTTTGGCAGATCGAATCTCACCAGGCTCAAGGTTTCCTCAGCCTTCCATCCTTCCGAGGTCAGTTAAAAATGAGGACCCAGATTGTTGGGGGCAATAGGCTGACTCTGTAAAACCGCTTAGAGAGGACTGTAAAGCACTGTGAAGTGGTATATAAGTCTAAGTGCTATTGCTATATAGATTCTTCATCAAAGGTTCTGAAGACCATTTTTGCTGTATAGAAGGGGAAAAAAATTACAGTTTTTTAATTATTCCACCAAGGGGAACAAATCATCAGAGAGATGCCAAGATAATCATTGGGGACTTTAGCGATTCAAACAAGGCAAAACAGAATCTAAATGATTTAAAATTGGGTTTCAAGGTTTAATTCAACATCATCACCACCACCACCACCACCATCATCATCATTTTCCAGGATGCAGGATGGGCTGTTTACTTCTTAAAAGTGAAAAACAAATGAGAGATGAAGTTGTGGATGCTCCTACACCAGGGGTGAAATCCAAATTTTTTCCCTACTGGTTCTGTGGGCGTGGCTTGGTGGGCGTGGCAGGGGAAGAATATTGCAAAATCTCCATTCCCACCACACTCTAGGGGAAGGATAATGCAAAATCTCCATTCCCTCCCCTCCTGGGGGAAGGATATTGCAAAATCCCATTCCCACCCCACTCTGGGGCCAGCCAGAGGTGATATTTGCCAGTTCTCCAAACTACTCAAAATTTCTGCTACCGGTTCTCCAGAACCTGTTAGAACCTGCTAGATTTCACCCCCTGTCCTACACTCCTATAAGTTTTTAAGAAAAGATTGGACAACCTTTTGTCTGAAATAATATAGAGCAGGGGTGTCGAACTTGATTTCATTGAGAGCCACATCAGGGTTGTGTTTGATCTTGGGGACCCGGGTGGGCATGGTCAGGGTGGGTGTGGCCAGCTTGACATCACTTGTGTTAGAGGCCCTTGTGGTGGCCTGAGTGCTCGTGGCCCTCTCGAGCTCCGTTTTCACTGGCAGAGGCACTGTGGGCCAGTCCTTCGCTGTTTCCAGGACAGCCCCGTGGGCTGAAACTAAGGCTAACCATGTCACAGCCCAGATGGCCCCACCGAGATGAAGATAAGTGGCGCTCCTGCATCACAGCCTCCATGCCCCACTCGCTGGCCTGGCCTCATAGTCTCCAAGGCTTCCCTCTAAGTACACTTCCTTGTGTACTTAGATGACATTCTCAACTTCACTGAGACACTGGAGGAGCACATCAAGCTTATGCACCAACTGCTCAAGAAGCTCCTAGTGGCAAACCTCTATGCCAAATTATCTACGTGCGAATTCCATAAACCCAGACTCCTTAGGGTATTGTGTGTCCAGTGAGGGGGTAGAGAAAGCCAAAACCAGGTAAAGTCAAAGCCATCCTGGACTGGCAACCCCCTCGAACCCGCAAGCAGCTCCACAGCTTCCTGGGGTTTGCTAATTTATACAGACAGTTCATTCCCTCATTTGCTGAGATCACCTTACCAATCACCAAACTACTAAAGACTGGAGGGGGGGAGTGAATCCACGGCCAGGTCAGCCCCTGAAGTGGACCCTGGAATGCCAAAAGGCACTCGAGATGCTCAAAAGCTTTTGCCAAAGAGATGATCCTTAAACACCCAGATCTGGACCAAGCGTTTATCATCCAAGCACTTGCCAGCAATGTAGCAGTGGCCGCAGTCCTCCTCCAAAAAAATACAAAGGGGGAACCTGCAGCCATGCATGTACACCTCCAGAAAAGTAACTGAGACTGAAAGGAGGTGGGCAGTGTGGGAAAAAGAAGCAATAGCATATGCCACTACAGGCACTCCCAGACATGAGCAATGTCAAGCTGGCCATGCTGACCCAGGCCATGCCCACACTAGCCATGCCCACTCAGATACCCAAGGTCAACCACAACCCTCATGCGGCCCTCAATGAAATTGAGTTTGACACCGTTGGTATAGGGCAGGGGTGTCAAACTCAAGGCCTGCAATTTGGTTGATCTGGCCCACAGGGCCATCCTGGAAACTGTAAGGGACCATCCCGTGTCACTTCGGCCTGGCCCATCTCATCCTGGCAGCCAGGTATGTGCACAGGAGGTGGCTGGCACACATGCCTACAGGCCCAGCCCACCTCCAGAGAAGGTGCCTTCCCCATCCCCCTGGAGGCCCTCCGGAGAAGCATCTGCATAAAAGAGGCATTATGCAGTGTTGCTTTGGCCTGGCCCATCCCATCCCTGTGGACAGGTGAGTGCACAGGAGGTGGCAGGCACACACAAGCACAGGACCAGCCCACCCCATTCTGGCAGGAGCATGTGTGCACAGGAAGCATCGGGGTCAGGCAGAGTCACTTCAGCCTGGCGCACCCCATCCTGGCAGGCATGCATGAGTACAGAAGGCATCAGGCCAGTGTCACATTGGCCTGGCCTACCCCATTCCGGCAGGAGTGCATGCGTAGAGGAGACATTGAGTCAGCATCACTTTGGCCTGGCCCACACCATCCCAGCAGGCACACGGGCACACAGGAGGCACCGGGCAAGGCTGGGCACATAGGTAAGAAGCCAGGCAAAGAGGTGAAAGGACTGTGTGTGTGCAGGCTAGTGAAGATGTTGGGTGGGGCAAGGCCAACATGCTGTAGTTGTTGCCGGGTAGGATGAACTCTAATGGCAGGTCTCCACGTGCTTGCCACAAGTGTGTGCACACAGGAGGCGATGGGCATGCATGTGCACTTGTAGCAAGAATGTGGAGACTGGCCCCTTACCTTCACTCTGCCCAGCAACAGCTGCAGCCTCGCCCCACCCAGCCTCTTTGACCAACCTGTACATGCACAGCCTCTTCACCTCTTCGCCTGGCCTCTCACCTCTGTGCCCAGCCTCCCCTTGCCTTTTCACCCAGCCTCTTCATCTGGTCTCACCCCACGGTAGCACCGGCAGCAGCCTCGAGGAGGAGGTAAGTGGGTGGCCCCTTGGGGAAGCGAGGCTGGTCTGGTCTGATCTGTTGGATTCTGATGCTTGAGGGCAATAGCCTTCATCCTTTTGTATATTTATACAAAGTCAGCTTATTGTCCCCACAAATGTCTTGATTGAAAGATTGTAAGCCACCCAAAGTTTGGTGAAAATCCAGAAGGGTTGGCTATTGGAAGTGACAGAAATGAATATTGTATAAAGAGTACTGGTGTACCTCACACAAATGAATACCCCGAAATAATTCTTATCCAATCATCTAATCTGTGATTCTGTATTTTATGTTATAAATCGTGTTTTTGAAATATGGGCCAAATCTACTCTCTGACATTTTCTTCATTTAAAAAAAGGGACGACCCATTTAAATGGTATAATAAAATAACCAGCCTGCGATCTTTTTCCTCTTGTTTGTCCTTGACAGGTCTAGGCAAACAATATCCTTGCAAATGCATCTGATAAATCAAACTGTGGTTACTGAGTTTATCCTGAAAGGGTTTCCGGCCTCCGCTGAGTTGCAGAAGTATCTCTTTGTCCCCATTCTTTTCATCTACCTCCTCACAGTCATTGGAAACATCCTGATCGTTGTCATTGTTGTCCATGATCCTCACCTTCACAATCCTATGTACTTCTTCTTGGGGAACTTTTCATCCTTGGAGGTCTTATACGTCACCACCCTGTCACCCAAGATGTTGGCTCACTTTCTAACGGAGAAGAAGTCCATCTGTTTCCATTGTTGCTTTGTTCAACTCTTTCTCCACTTCTTCCTCGGAGCCACAGAATTCTGCCTGCTTGCTTCGATGTCCTTCGATCGCTACATTGCCATCTGCAAACCTTTGCATTACAGCGTCATCATGAATTACAGACTTTGTCTCCAGCTAGCCTTGGGCTCATGGTTGGGAGGGTTATTAACCGTCATTCTCCAGATGACTTTACTGTGCCAGCTCCCATTTTGTGGTCCCAATATGATCAACCACTTCTACTGCGATGTGACTGCCTTGCTGGGTTTGGCTTGTGCTAATACATATCTGCTTGAACAGATGGTGTTAGTGGGATCAGTCCTTCTGCTGTTCAGTACCTTCCTATTGACTGCCATCTCATATAGCTTCATCATCTTCACCATAACACGCATCTCTTCATCTTCAGGGAGACAGAAGGCTTTCTCTACTTGTGTTGCCCACCTTACAGTTGTATCCATCCAGTATGGAACTGTAATGTTCATGTATGTTAAATCCAATTCCAACTCTTCTTTGGAAATAAACAAGGCAGTTTCTGTACTTAATACTATTGTGACACCTCTACTCAACCCTTTCATCTACACTCTGAGGAACAAGGATGTCAAAAAAGCTCTGAAGAAAATGGCATGTACTAAAGAAAAAATGTTTCATTGAGGGTAATAAAATATACCATAAAATTTTTATTTATTTAGAAGGAATTGATTTAATTCCCAGATGGGATGAAGAAGGTTCATTTTTGGCCCAAGATGCTGATATTCATCAGATGTATTTTCAGCGACTCCATTTTGGCTACAGTTGTTTTCCAACAGATTTATGTGGAATGGTTCAATAGACAAATATTGAAGATTGTCTTTATTCAGAGCCACCCAACGTTTTGTGACAGCAAGATGGGTAGTTGATAAATGTAATAGAAAAATAAATGATAGATAGTTAGATAGTTTGAAAGAGAGAGAGAGAGAGAGAGGGAGGGAGGGAGGGAGGGAGGGAGGGAGGGGGGGAGAGATAGAGAGAGAGAGGGAGAGAGAGAGAGAGAGAGAGAGAGAGAGAGAGAGAGAGAGAGGGAGAGACCATTCTGCTAAGGATGGTTTTGAGTAGACACTGCATCTAGAGCAGGAGTCACCAACCTTTCAGATCTTAGGGACCACTAAATTCATAATTTTAAAACCCATGGACCCATATGAATCCAGGGTGCCGCTCACTGAAACGCCTGGACTTCCAGTGATGGGATGGGGTCCTTTAGGTGCCTGTTTCTGCAACCTCAAACACTCAAAGAGCCATGTGGACCTGTTTCCACAGAAAACAAAACACTGGGATCTCTCATCTCTCTGTCCTCCCCTCTCCCTTTGTCTGTCTGTCTGTCTCTCTCATCTTTCTCTCTCTCTCTCATCTCATCTCTCAGTCTCTCTTTCTCATTCTCTCTCTCTCCCCCCTCTCTCTGTCTGTCTGTCTCTCCTCTTTCTCTCTCTCCCTCTCATCTCTATCTTCTCCTCTCTCTTTGTCTGTCTGTCTGTCTCTCTCATCTTTCTCTCTCTCTTTCTCATCTCTCTCCTCTTTCTTTTCTCTCTTTCTCTCTGTCTCTCTCTCATTTTGATTCTCTGGCTCAACTGAGGTGCGTGGAGCACCAACAAGGGCCCAAAGAAACGCTTGCAAGACCCAGCAAAAGATTAAGCTTTGCTCCCGCTCTGGAATATGGAGCGAATCTCCATCCCCTGCCTTTCCCTTCTCAGGCCAGGCGAGGAGTGACTGGGAGGGTGAGGGGCGGGGACAGCCAGTGGTAGGTTCAGCCGACAAGAAGCCACAACAGGGGGAAGAAAGAGCCACAGGCCATTGCTTTGGCCTGCCTGCACTGCCACCCATCCACCCCTTGCACCATTAACTCATTCCAGCTGGTGAGGGCTGCGCTACTCCTTGCACATTGTACCTCCTGCAAAGTTGCAAGTTGCACGTAACTCCCTCTATGGTGGAGATTTCCAGCCCCACCACAAGCTGCCTGGCTGGTCCCATATTCCAGAGCTCTAGTCACAGGACTGGCCATTTGTCACCTCAAAATTTTCTCATGGACCAACAGTGGTCCGCAGACCAGGGGTGGGTTCTAAAATTTTTTACTACTGGTTTTGTGAGCGTGGTTTATTTTGTGAGCGTGGTTTGTGTGCAGGCTAGTGAAGATGTTGACTGTCTGGTTGACCCCAGGTGAGAGGAATCGTCTCTCCACTGCTGGCATCAAGTGGCCAGTATTCCCTCAGGACCTTCCCGACAATGACCAAGGTGGGATTCACCACCAGATCCAAACCAGATATTCCCAGAGACAAGTTGCATCCCATGAAATTGTTGTGGTCCACCAGCAGCCTGAAGAGCTGGCAGCAGAGTTGGACAGCAATGAGGCTAAGGAAGAACATGGGCCAGTCCTGGAGGCTGGGGAAGGCCTGGATGAGGGCTCTGCGTCAGAGGCAGAGATGGGGCCAGGGCCATCGGGGAGTGAGGTGTGGACTCCGGAGCCTCCAGAGGCTGACAGCAGAGAGGCAGAGGAACAGGAGGTGCCTGTTCCTAGTGCACACATGAGAAGAGCTGCCAGAAGGCAAGAACAGCTAAAGCAAAGAGGACAACTCGGGAGTAGGACCAAGAGATGATTGGCCCCTCCCATAAGGCTTAAAAGACCAGCAACGGCTCTTGGGCTCTTTGTCGGAAAATAACATTGATAGACTAGTTCTTGTCTTGCTGCACTTATCTCTTGTCGGTGTCTTCTGCTTCTGAACTTTTGCCAAGAAAAGCCTTTGGCAGTTTGCCTAATTATACCAAGGTTGGTGATTAGACTGAAGAATTTGTGTTATGAAGAATTCGTTTTGATTTAGTTTGGACTATGCTGAGAATGAGTTAATTCTCAGTTGTTCTAATAAAGTCTGTTTGTTTTGGAACTGTTTGCGTCGACTACTACCTACTTGGGCCTGGGTCACAACAACGTGTTCCTCATCATGCCCAGGAGAGGTGAGGGATGGCAGTTGGGGCTGGCTAGTCTCAAGGCTGGGGATGCTAGGATTTGGAGTCCCTCCCCACAGCAAGCTGGTCCAGCACCTCCTCAGGGGGGAACCCCATCCTTGTGGCCCACCTCACCTGGAGATGGGTTGCTATGTCAGACTTGGGTCCTTGGAACATGGTGGCTGGCAAAGTGACAGGCCAAGACTGCTTTGCTGCTGCCCAGCCATGGCTTCCTTCCTCCTTCCTTCCTTCCTCCCCTCCTTCCATTCCCATTTCCTTCCTTCTTCATGCTCAGAAAGGGATGAGGGGAGGGGGAGAGAGACTGGCAGTACTGATGGCAGCTGTGCTGATGGCGGCCATGGTTTTCCAATGTAGGAGGGGTGCAGTCCCAGTGAAAGGTCAGGCCAGCGAGCAGGGCATGGAGACTGTGGTGTGGACGCTGCACTGATCTACAACTTGGTGGCCCAGAACATGATGAGCCTTAGATCTGACCTGCACAGCTGCCCTGGAGCCAGCGAGAGACCATCCCACCACCTCATTGCTGCCCCCTGGATGTGCGCACAGGAGGCAGTGAGTGCTGGTGTCCTGGATGAATAGAAAGAATTCAGAACACAGTCAGCCTGTGGGGCAAGAGGGTCCCCAGGGACGGCAGGCCCCATGAGTTCTCATCGCCTTCTCCGCATGCACCCAGGGGGTGGGGGTGGTGGGGTGGCCCCTCACTGGCTCCAGGGCGGTCCTATGGATCTAAGGCCAACTGCATTCCAGCTACTACAGGTTGTAGTTCAATGCCTGGCCAGCCTAGGCCAGGCTACAGTGCCATGGGTTGTTCCATCATTGTTTCCAGGATGGCTCAGTCAGTGAGATCTAACCACATCATGGGCCATATATGCTGGCGGTTGCGGCAGAAGCAGCAGCAGGTCACTCAGAGCAGCTATTGGCAAAGTTGGCTTGGAATGGGACAAGCGGCAGGTGGCTGTGGTGGCAGCTACTTGATGGGGCGGGGAGCAAAATTACAACAAGAGGAGTGGAAGCCCCAGGGAGGAGGAGGTGAAGGTTGAGGATGGGCATGCTGCAAGATTTACAATATGCCTTGTAAGAAAAGATTGTGGAGCTTTGTCAGTGAGATGCACTCATCAACGAGCTGGAGCTGGAGCTGGGTCATCTCGTCCGTCTGATCCAGAAGCTGCAGAACAAGCTGGACAAATACCATGCATATGTTGCCCTGTATGTGGTGGCAGAGGACTGGGCTTCTGCATGTGTCCACCTGTCACCACCTGTGCACACACACCGGGATGGCACGGGCTGGGTTGAAGGGATGTGGGCGGCCCCTTACAGTTTCCAAGATGGCCGTGCAGGCTGCATCTGATCTCATTGTGGGCCAGATCCAGCCCACGGGCCTTGAGTTGGACACCGCTGCTCTAGACACAAAATGTATCTAAATTTCAGGAAACAGCTGCTGGGAAAACCCATGACCACTCAAAGCCATGCTGAGCAGAATGGTCTGTTTGTCTATCGGTCCATCTGTTTACCGGCAGCCTGCCTGCCTGCATCTCTCTCTCATCTATCTATCTATCTATCTATCTATCTATCTATCTATCTATCTATCTATCTATCTATCTATCTATCTATCTATCTATCTATCTATCTCTATCCATCCGTCCATTGTCCGTCTATCTATCTATCTATCTATCTATCTATCTATCTATCTATCTATCCATCCATCCATTGTCCGTCTATCTGTCTGTCTATCTATCTATCTATCTATCTATCTATCTATCTATCTATCTACCCTGTTTCCCCCAAAATAAGACATCCTCTGATAATAAGCTCAATCAGGCTTTTGAGTGCATGTGCTAAAATAAGTCTCCCCCTGAAAATGTCCTCCACGAAAATGTTTAAATGCAGAGCTGAAAATCAGGTAAGATGGCAAGAGGAGCCCCATCTTGTTCCACGCTCCCCAAATAATAAGACCTCCCTGAAAATAAGACCAAGAGCTTATTTTGGGGTTCAAAAATAAAAGACAGGGTCTTATTTTGGGGAAAACATGGGTTTTCATGGAAAACATGGGTTTTCCCATGGGAAACATGGGAAAACATCTGCAGTAGTGGCCAAAATTGTGGAAACCTTTTGGGGAAAGTGTATTTTTGAGGTTTGATGGTTAATAGGTTGACTCAGCCTTCCATCCTTCCGAGGTAGGTAAAATGAGGACCCGGTTTGTGGGGGCAATAAGCTGACTTTGTATAAAATAGAACACCGCTTGGGGGCGGGGGGCAAAAAGCCCTACTAAGCAGGTATATACAAAAGTCTGAAGGCTATTGCTTAATGCATTGTAAGCCGCCCTGAGTCTCTGGAAAACGGCGGCATATAAATCAAATAAATAAATAAATAAATAAATAAATAAATAAATAAATAAATAAATAAATAAATACTGTAAATAATAACACCACTTTTTTTTTTTTTAGTTTCAAGATAATCCTATTCCACTGCTGGAATGGCCTGGGAATAGCCCAGACCTTAACCCAATTGAAAATCTATGGAGCCGACTAAAGAAACTTGTTAGTCAGAAGCGACCCAGCAATAAAACCCAATTAATTGAAGCAATCATTCCATCTTGGTTTCACATGATAACAGCTGCAGAACTTAAAGACTTGGTTCACTCCATGGGAAGACGTTGTAAGGCCGTAATTCATGCTAAAGGTTACCCAACTAAGTACTAACTGACATGGTTATAATTTTGTATATCACTTTTCACTTTTCTTCTTTATAACTGCTATTTTAATAGCAAATCCTTCATAAAAGCTATTGCATTACATTCTTGATTAAAGTATCTTTCCATTGATATATAATTTCATGGCACTACTCCACAGAAATGGAGTTATTAGCTAGTTTTAGAAAATACACTTTTCCCAAAAAGTTTCCACAATTTTGGCTACTACTCACTATCTATCTATCTATCTATCTATCTATCTATCTATCTATCTATCTATCTATCTATCTATTTATCATCTATCTACTACTGATCTATCTACAGTATCTATCTATCCATCTATCTATCTATCTATCTATCTATCTATCATCTATCTACTACTGATCTATCTACAGTATCTATCTATCTATCTATCTATCTATCTATCTATCTATCTATCTATCTATTTATCATCTATCTACTACCGATCTATCTACAGTATCTATCTATCTATCTATCATCTATCTATCTATCTATCTATCTATCTATCTATCTATCTATCATCTATCTACTACCGATCTATCTACAGTATCTATCTATCTATCTATCTATCTATCTATCTATCTATCTATCTATCATCTATTTCTCTATTAAATTTGTTAACTGTCCAGCTTGCTGTCACCAAGCTTTGTGGCAATAGACAATCTCTAATATTTGTCTATTGAACCAGCCCACATAATGATTTCCTCTCTAACAGAAATCTCACTTAAATCAGGACAAGAAGACTATGGCCCAAATGGAGTCACTGAAAATACATCTGATGAATATCAGCATCTTGGGCCAAAAATGAACCTTCTTCATCCCATCTGGGAATAAATCAATTCCTTTTAAATGAACTTTAATTTTTTGGCATATTTTATTACCCTCAATGAAACATTTTTTCTTTAGTACATGCCATTTTCTTCAGAGCTTTTTTGACATCCTTGTTCCTCAGAGTGTAGATGAAAGGGTTGAGTAGAGGTGTCACAATAGTATTAAGTACAGAAACTGCCTTGTTTATTTCCAAAGAAGAGTTGGAATTGGGCTTAACATACATGAACATTACAGTTCCATACTGGATGGATACAACTGTAAGGTGGGCAACACAAGTAGAGAAAGCCTTCTGTCTCCCTGAAGACGAGGAGATGCGCATTATGGTGAAAATGATGAAGCTATATGAGATGGCAGTCAATAGGAAAGTACTGAACAGCAGAAGGACTGATCCCACTAACACCATCTGTCCAAGTAGATATGTATTAGCACAAGCTAAACCCAGCAAGGGAGTCACATCGCAGTAGAAGTGGTTGATCGTATTGGGACCACAAAAAGGGAGCTGGCACAGTAAAACTGTCTGGAGAATGACAGTTAATAACCCTCCCAACCATGAGCCCAAGGCTAGCTGGAGACAAAGTTTGTAATTCATGATGACGCTGTAATGCAAAGGTTTGCAGATGGCAATGTAGCGATCGAAGGACATCGAAGCAAGCAGGCAGAATTCTGTGGCTCCAAGGAAGAAGTGGAAAAAGGCTTGAGAGATGCAACAGTGGAAACAGATGGACTTCTTCTCCGTTAGAAAGTGAGCCAACATCTTGGGTGACAGGGTGGTGACGTATAAGACCTCCAAGGAGGAAAAGTTCCCCAAGAAGAAGTACATAGGATTGTGAAGGTGAGGATCATAGACAACAATGACAACGATCAAGATGTTTCCAATGACTGTGAGGAGGTAGATGAAAAGAATGGGGACAAAGAGATACTTCTGTAACTCAGCGGAGGCCGGAAACCCTTTCAGGATAAACTCAGTAACCACAGTTTGATTTATCGAATGCATTTGCGAGGATATTGTTTGCCTAGAGCTGTCAAGGACAAACAAGAGGAAAAAGATTGCAGGCTGGTTATTTTATTATACCATTTCAATGGGTCGTCCCTTTTTTTAAATGAAGAAAATGTCAGAGAGTAGATTTGGTCCATATTTCAAAAACACGATTTATAACATAAAATACAGAATCACAGATTAGATGATTGGATAAGAATTATTTCGGGGTATTCATTTGTGTGAGGTACATCAATACTCTTTATACAATATTCATTTCTGTCACTTCCAATAGCCAACTCTTCTGGATTTTCACCAAACTTTGGGTGGCTTACAATCTTTCAATCAAGACAAGCTTCAATATTTCTCTATAGAACCAGAGGAGATAATGATTTTGTCTCTAACAGAAATGTTTCCATTAGGGCAATGGTTACAATGCCAATTTGCAGGTTAACTCTGCCCACAGCCAGGAGTTCGATCCTGACTGGCTCAAGGTTGACTCAGCCTTCCATTCTTCTGAGGTAATATAAGGTGAAGACCTAACATCCTTCCGAGGTCAGTAAAATGAGGCAATGTGCTGACTCTGTAAAACTACATAGAGAAGGCTGTAAAGCACTGTGAAGCGATATATAAGTCTAAGAGCTATGCCACTTCTATTGCAAAATATTAATAGTAATCTAAAAATATAGAAGTGCTGAAAAACAATAAAGAAGAATAGGAACCCAGGGATCACTATAAAGAGGAAAAAAAATATTTAGGGAAAAGTAACTAAGAAAGCAAAAAAAGAACATCATCATACAACCTCATTTGAATTCATGATGATTTCAGGAGCTACAAGAAATCATGCAGTCACACATTGATAAAACAGTAAGAAAAAGGCCAGATAGGGAATTTCAGAAAAGGTTATGGCTAGGTGGTTAAAATATGGAGGACTATCTCCAAATATATACAGTATATATCTTTTTTACCATCTCACACAATTTCTTTGAAAATATGATGCATCTGTCTATAATTTAAATACACATGGGGGCATATAGACCGTGTCACCACTTTTGTTGTCAGTAAGTTTAGTTGTGTTAGCTATTTGCTTTGTTTTTAATTATTACACCATGTTTTATTCTGCTTTAAACTCCTGAGAATCAGTTCAGATTAGGACAGGATAGAAATTTGATCAACTGATAAATAAAGGGTTTCAATGTCTCATACAAACTAGACAATCAAATTAAATAGGAGCCTGAGTGGCATAGGAGGCTAATGCTTCCTACTAAGGCAGCATTTAACATCCAGCTGCCTGCAACTACTGCGAGTTCAATCCTTACCAGGCTCAAGGTCGACTCAGCCTTTCATCCTTTCTAAGGTGGGTAAAATGAGGACCCGGTTTGTGGCGGCAATAAGCTGACTTTGTATAAAATATACAAAAGTATGAAGGCTATTGCTTAACACATTGTAAGCCACCCTGAGATTCCGGAGAAGGGCGGCATATAAAAATAAATAAAAATAAAAAAATAAAAATAAAATATGCAATAGAAATCTGGACAGATCTTAATAAGGCTTTCAATGAAATACTGTCCGGGCATTGAAGATGAAATGTACTCACCGAATGAAAGTCAAAATTTCCAGGCTCTATCACACAGAATTCCACCTTTCCATCAACAACAAGCTTTTCTGAGATTTAAAATAAAATAAGACACACTCACACACACACAAAAAAGGAGTTCAAAATTCAAGGCACTCTGCGAGATGGAGGGAAATAGAGAGCTATCGCCAATGGTGCCACCTATCCTGGAAAAAAAGGGGGAAATGTACAGATTTTACCTAAATCTATGTGCTACTTACATCCATGGTGCTACATACCAATGAGTTCTTTACAGGTCTGATATGGTTTTAGTCATGTTTCCTCAAGCCACAAGTGAATTTTGAAGTAAATCTTAATATCCCCAGAGATCTAATTAGAATTATGTGCATGTCTTTCTTTCTTTCTTTCTTTCTTTCTTTCTTTCTTTCTTTCTTTCTTTCTTTCTTTCTTTCTTTCTCCCTTGAAGGCTTACTTTCTCCCTTGTTTTGGGCCTAGTAGGCCTCTCTGTAGTCTCCTGGGACACAAAATGGGGTGCAGGGGATCACCACACACCCCAGTGCCCCATTTTGGGCCTAGCAAGCCTCCCTGAAGCCTACTGGGAGCCTCATTTCCTCCTTCCTTCCTTCCTTCCTTCCTTCCTTCCTTCCTTCCTTCCTTCCTTCCTTCCTTCCTCCCTCCCTCCCTCCCTCCCTCCCTATATATATCTTAATTTTATACTTCTGGGTGGGCATGGCCAACTGGGTGGACACAGCCAGCTTGATGCCACTCACTGGGAGTGGCTGACTTGGGAGCATCCAGCCCTCAAGCACCAGGATCCAACAGATCAGACCAGACCAGCCTCGCTTCCCCAAGGGGCCACCCACTTAACTCCTCCTCAAGGCTGCTGCCGGTGCTACCATGGGGTGAGACCAGATGAAGAGGCTGAGTGAAAAGGCAAGGGGAGGCTGGGCACAGAGGTGAGAGGCCAGGCGAAGAGGTGAAGAGGCTGTGCATGTACAGGTTGGTCAAAGAGGCTGGGTGGGGCGAGGCTGCAGCTGTTGCTGGGCAGAGTGAAGGTAAGGGGCCAGTCTCCACATTCTTGCTACAAGTGCACATGCATGCCCATTGCCTCCTGTGTGCACACACTTGTGGCAAGCACGTGGAGACCTGCCATTAGAGTTCACCCTACCCGGCAACAACTACAGCATGTTGGCCTTGCCCCACCCAACATCTTCACTAGCTTGCACACACACAGTCCTTTCACCTCTTTGCCTGGCTTCTTGCCTATGTGCCCAGCCTTGCCCGGTGCCTCCTGTGTGCCCGTGTGCCTGCTGGGATGGCGTGGACCAGGCCAAAGTGATGCTGACTCAATGTCTCCTCTACGCATGCACTCCTGCCGGAATGGGGTAGGCCAGGCCAATGTGACACTGGCCTGATGCCTTCTGTACTCATGCATGCCCAGCAGGATGGGGTGGGCCAGGCTGAAGTGACTCTGCCTGACCCCGATGCTTCCTGTGCGCACATGCTCCTGCCAGGATGGGGTGGGCCGGTCCTGTGCATGTGTGTGCCTGCCACCTCCTGTGCACTCACCTGTCCACAGGGATGGGGTGGGCCGGGCTGAAGCAACACTGGCCCAATGCCTCTTTTATGCAGGTGCTTCTCCGGAGGGCCTCCAGGGGGATGGGGAAGGCACCTTTTCTGGAGGTGGGCCGGGCCTGTATGCATGTGTGCCAGCTACCTCCTGTGCACACACCTGGCTGCCAGGATGAGGTGGGCCGGGCCGAAGTGACACAGGATGGCCCCTTACAGTTTCCAGGATGGCCCTGTGGGCCAGATTGCAGGCCTTGAATTTGACACCCCTGCCCTATACCAAGGGTGTCAAACTCAATTTCATTGAGGGCCACATCAGGGTTGTGGTTGACCTCGGGGAGCCAGGTGGGCATGGCCAGTGTGGGCATGGCTTGGGTCAGCATAGCCAGCTTGATATTGCTCATGTCTGGGGGTGCCTGTAGTGGCATATGCCTATGCTTCTTTTTCCCACACTGTCCATCTCCTTTCAGTCTCAGTTACTTTTCTGGAGGTGTACATGCATGGCTGCAGGTTCCTCCTTTGTATTTTTTTGGAGGAGGACTGTGGCCACTGCTACATTGCTGGCAAGTGCTTGGATGATAAACGCTTGGTCCGGATCTGGGTGTTTAAGGATCATCTCTTTGGCAAAAGCTTTTGAGCATCTCGAGTGCCTTTTGGCATTCCAGGGTCCACTTCAGGGGCTGACCTGGCCGTGGTTTCACTCCCCCCCTCCAGTCTTTAGTAGTTTGGTGATTGGGAAGGCAATCTCAGCAAACGAGGGAATGAACTGTCTGTATAAATTAGCAAACCCCAGGAAGCTATGGAGATGCTTGTGGGTCCAAGGGGGTTGCCAGTCCAGGATGGCTTTGACTTTCCCTGGTTTTGGCTTTCTCTACCCCCTCGCTGGACACACAATACCCTAAGGAGTCTGGGTTTATGGAATTCACACGTAGATAATTTGGCATAGAGGTTTGCCACTAGGAGCTTCTTGAGCAGTTGGTGCATAAGCTTGATGTGCTCTTCCAGTGTCTCAGTGAAGTTGAGGATGTCATCTAAGTACACAAGGAAGTGTACTTAAAGGGAAGCCTTGGAGACTGCGAGGCCAGGCCAGCAAGTGGGGCATGAAGGTTGTGATGCAGGAACGCCATTGATCTTCTACTCGGTGGGGCCGTCTGGGCTGTGACATGGTTAGCCTTAGTTCCAGCCCATGGGGCTGCACTGGAAACAGTGAAGGACTGGCCCACAGTGCCTCTGCCAGTGAAAGCGGAGCTCGGGAAGGCCACGAGCACTCAGGCCACCACAAGGGCCTCTGACACAAGTGATGTCAAGCTGGCCACACCCACCGTGACCATGCCCACCCAGCTCCCCAGGATCAAACACAACCCTGATGTGGCCCTTGATGAAATCGAGTTTGACACCCCTGCTCTATATCATTTCAGACAAAAGGTTGTCCAATCTTTTCTTAAAAACTTGTAGGAGTGTAGGACAGGGGGTGAAATCCAGCAGGTTCTAACAGGTTCTGGAGAACCGGTAGCGGAAATTTTGAGTAGTTTGGAGAACTGGCAAATATCACCTCTGGCTGGCCCCAGAGTGGGGTGGGAATGGGGATTTTGCAATATCCTTCTCCCAGAATGGGAGGGAATGGAGATTTTGCATTATCCTTCCCCTAGACTGAGGTGGGAATGGAGATTTTTCAATATCCTTCCCCTGCTATGCCCACCAAGCCACACCCACAGAACCGGTAGGGAAAAAAATTGGATTTCACCCCTGGTGTAGGAGCATCCACAACTTCATTTCTCTTTTGTTTTCACCTTTAAGAAGTAAACATCCTAGAAAATGATGGTGGTGGTGGTGGTGATGATGATGATGATGTTGAATTAAACCTTGAAACACAATTTTAAATCATTTAGATTCTGTTTTGCCTTGTTTGAGTCACTAAAGTCCCCAAGGATTTTCTTGGCATCTCTCTGATGATTTGTTCTCCTTGGTGGAATAATTAAAAAACAGTGTAATTTTTTTCCCCTCCTATACAGCAAAAATGGTCTTCAGAACCTTTGATGAAGAATCTATATAGCAATAGCACCTAGACTTATATACCACTTCACAGTGCTTTACAGTCCTCTCTAAGCGGTTTTACAGAGTCAGCCTATTACCCCCAACAATCTGGGTCCTCATTTTTTACTGACCTCGGAAGGATGGAAGGCTGAGGCAACCTTGAGCCTGGTGAGAATTGATCTGCCAAACTGCTGGCAGCCGGTGATCAGCAGAAGTAGCCTACAGTACTGCACTCTAACCACTGCATCACCGCGGCTCTTATTTCTTCATTACTGAATACAAATTGAGTATAGAAGTTTAGGGATGAGGCATAAGAACATCTATTCTGTAATTAATCATTCCTCAATCTGGCATCAGGAAGAAAATCACAGTCTCTGAAAAAGGTGTTTTGTTTCCTTCAGTTTAAGGTTTCAATGGAAGAGACGAGCTGTAATTCAGGGTGAGCTATGGAGTTCTAACTGCCCTCCGATCTTGGTTGTTAGCTTACCAACATTGTACTTTCCATCACTGGATGATGCACAAAGATTAGATTATTTGCCGAAGTTAATTTGGGGGAAAGAAAAATAACATCCAACCTCTTGCTTCATGAATTAATCTGAGTATCTACTTAAGTGAGTATTTTGTCTTCTTTAATACTTTCACAGATGAACAGCTGGCCATATTCTTAGTCCAGAAAAAGAGCAAATGAATAAAAATTGCAAATGTGCATAATAAATAAAGTTAAATAACTAAGTTAAATATGTAATCTATCAAGTTTTTCATGAATTCCTATGTAAGCAATTGAACGCTGGTTAAATGATGATAATAATAGCACATTAAACTTGTTGATAAATTATTTTATTAAATTATTGGAAAGCTTTGCACTTCAGTCTCTATAGCGTATAAAGTTGACCTTGATGAAATTATACCAATTCCATTTCTAGGACAATGAGGAGTTAAAAAAAAAGTTTAATTCCGCAACAAACAGGTAATATTCAAAAGCATATCAAACATACAGCAGTGTTCCAATATCTCAGGGGTTGCCACAAAGAAGAGGGAGTCAAACTATTCTCCAAAGCACCTGAGAGTAGAACAAGAAGCAATGGGTGGAAACTAATCAAGGAGAGAAGCAATTTAGAACTAAGGAGAAATTTCCTGACAGTTAATAAGTGGAACAACTTGCCTGCAGAAGTTGTGAATCCTCCAACATTGGAAATTTTTAAGAAGATGTTGGATACCCATTAGTCTGAAGTAGTGTAGGGTTTCCTGCCTGGGCAGAGGGTTGGACTAGAAAACCTCCAAGGTCCCTTCCAACTTTGTTATTCTATTCTATTCTATTCTATTCTATTCTATTCTATTCTATTCTATTCTATTCTATTCTATTCTATTCTATTCTATTCTATTCTGATGACTCCCTAATTCACTGAACTAACAGAATAATAGTATTGGAAGGGATTCTTCCACTGCAACCCACTGCTCATGCATGAAACCTTATACTACTTCAGACAAATGGTTGTCCAATCTCTTCTTATAAACTTCCAGTGTTGAAGCAACCATAACTGCAGAAAAAAACCCATTGTACCAACCTGCCTTCCATGGAGGACCTGTATACTGCATGAGTCAAAAAGAGGGCTGTGAAAATATCTACAGACCCCTCACATCCTGGACATCAATTGTTTCAACTTCTATCCTCAAAACGATGCTATAGAGCACTGCACACCAGAACAACTAGACACAAGGACAGTTTTTTTCCCCAAATGCCATCACTAATTCCCACAACGCTGTCAAATAATTTACTAAGATTGTATTACTATTATTCTTCTCTTCTTTACTAGTATCTATCTCTTCCCACTTATTACTATAATCATATTTTTTGTATCTTTCAATTTATATTATTTTTATTTGTTTCCTAGTACGATTTGATAGCTTATTAGTAACCCTGACTATCACTAAGTGTTATATCTTTTTATTCTTGATGAATGTATTTTATTCTCCTTATGTACACTGAGAGCATATACACCAAAGACAAATTCCTTGTGTGTGTCCAATCACACTTGGCCAATAAAGAATTCTATTCTGTTCTGTTCTGTTCTATTCTATTCTATTCTATTCTATTCTATTCTATTCTATTCTATTCTATTCTAGAGACAATAAAACTATAATAAGAGGGAGAGGAAGATCCAGCATAACCAGAGTAGTCTGATTCTGTTGTTATAGGCAAATACAGTTGAAAAGAGTTTTAGCCTTCCTGCAAAGTCATTTTTTTGGTCTGATCTACCAAGTGTGGCTGACATTATCTTATCAAGGATGGAGGGAAGGGCTTTAGCTGCCCTTATGTACATCATATATTAGTTAACATTCTCTGTGTGCTTCTCTTTCTCTCTCTCAATATAGATTGCCAAAAAGGATACTGAATCTCTCATAGATGTGGTAGACTCCTTTTCATTGGATGAAACCAACAGAAGACTAAATAACCACCTGTTTGAGATGTTTTATCTCAATTCCTGCACTGAGGAGAAGGTCGGACATGAAGGTCCATGTGGCATCTTCCGATCCTTGGAAAGATGTTACATAAAAGAAGGTTGTCTACATCTTCTCCTTCCTCTATCACTCCATAGCTCACATGATTCAGATAACAGGAAAGTAGATTCTAACTGAATGCTAGGGGAAAAAAACACCCAAAATAAGAGCAATTTAACAGGGGAAATCAATGGGACCGAAGGCTCCCCTTCATCTCCCCTCTAGAAAAATTTAAAATAGCCGTGTCAGAGAGCTGTGTGGATGCCAAGTTGACAAGTATCAGTGGAAGAAGAAACAAAAGAGGTAGTTTGATCAACGTTTTCTTCAAATGCCCAAGAAAAAAAGGGACAGAGAGGGATTCATGCTATAGAAACTACACAACAAAACTTTGATGTTGCAGATTTTTAAAAATAAATGATCAACTTTATTTTTAAAGAAGATTATCTTTCTGGCATATTTCGCTAAAAACTCTGGAAAATGTAAATACAATTTTTTTATTCCTACTGAACGTGGTTGTAGGTCCCAAAAAGTGGAGCCTGTACCTTTGGGAAAAATGAGATGATTGATTGATTGATTGATTGATTGATTGATTGATTGAATGAATGAATTTGCTTCTAGGCCAAATGTTTAGGTTGGGTTGGGTTGACTGATAAAACATCAAGCTGTAGAACAATAATTTCAATGAATCATCCCTCTGATTCTGCTCAACATTTATTCTGCTTTTCGATGAATAGGTTTGGGATGCAGAACCAAACAGCTGTGGCCGAATTCATTTTACTGGGATTTCCCAGTATCCTAAAAGTAAGATTTCTGGTGTTTGTGGGCGTCTTGATGATCTATATCTTGACCATCACTGGGAACATTGTCATCGTTGCAACTGTGACTTATGACCCTAGTCTCCATAAGCCAATGTACTTCTTCCTCAGCAACCTCTCATTCCTAGGAATCATGTACGTCACAGCTACAATCCCTAAACTTTTGGCCAATTTACTCACCGTCAAGAAATCTATCAGCCTGATTGGTTGCAAAGCTCAAGCTTTTTCCCACTTTTTCCTAGGGGCCACAGAATTCTTCCTTCTCACTGCTATGGCGTATGACCGTTACATGGCCATCTGCCACCCCCTTCATTACCACACAATCATGAGTAGCAGAGTTTGCATTCAACTGGCTTGTGGATCCTGGTTTGGTGGCCTTATGACCATCCTGGTACAGACCATTCTAGTGTTCCGACTTCCATTCTGTGGCCCCAATACTATCAATCACTTCTATTGTGATGTTGGGCCATTGCTAAAGCTGGCTTGCATTGACACTCATCCCATTGAATGGACAATCTTCGTTGTTGCCACCGTTGTGGTGTTCAGCAATTCCCTGTTGACGGTGGTTTCATACATCTTCATAATTTCCGCTGTGATGAAAATCCCATCCATTTCTGGGAGACAAAAGGCTTTTTCTACTTGTATCTCTCACTTAATTGTTGTTATTCTGTTGTATGGGGCAATTATTTTTATATATGTCAGACCAACAGGGCATGCGTCATTGAATATGAACAAGGTAGTTTCCCTTCTCAATACATTGGTCACACCATTGCTCAACCCTTTTATTTATACCCTCAGGAACAAAGAAGTTAAAGATTCTCTGAAAAGAATCTTCGGAAGAAAGTATTTGAGAACAGCCACAAGTAAATAATTGGTTTTTTTTTAAAAAAATGGAGAAATGACTGTAGAGCACCATAAATCTATGGTGATTCATCTCAGCACTTCATGCATTGCTCTATATTTGAGCATACACCAACTTCTCAATGAGGTTTTTTTTTTTTTTGACAAAAAAAATATTTTTAAACAAAGATATAAAAAAAACAAATAAAAAACCATCTTCAATACAAATACAAATTCAAACAGTGTGTCGGTTGGTTACAAGTCTTTTCTGCATCTTCACTCTATTCATATATATATATATGTATTATTATCCTCATTGATCATATGTTTTACTATGGCTGTTTCTTCCCTCATTTTGTACAAAATGATCTAAGATTTGAGTTAATTTATGTTATAAATTAATTCATTCTCCTATGTCATTCCAATAACAATACCTCTTTATATTGTATTTTATATAATTCTACATTTCTTGCATTAGGAAAATCTCTACCATATTTCATTTCCATGTCTTTTTATCTAACCATTGGTAAAATAGATCCCATATCTTATAATATTGTTTATCCTCTTGTTCTCTAATTTCAAACGTCAATTTACTCATTTCCGCACATTCCGTTATTTTTTTAATAATTTCGTCTTGCGTTGGCATTTTCTCATTTTTCCAATTTTTAGCAAACACAATCCTAGCCGCTGTTAATACATTCACAATCAAATATCTCAATTCTCTATTGTATATTTCAGGTACAATCCCCAATAAAAAAATCTCTGGTCTATGTGTTTTTGTATCATTTTTTCCTCCCATGTGTGGATTTTAGTCCAGTATCTTTTAGCTTCTGCACACATCCACCACATATGGTAGTATGAGCCTGGTATCTGATGACATTGCCAACATTTTTCCAATTTATTCTTGAACATTCTAGCAATTCTCATTGGGAGTAAGTGCCACCTGTAAAACATCTTATACAAATTTTCTTTATATGCAGTTGACATTGTCATTTTATAATTTTACGACCACAATTTTTGCCATTTCTCTAAATCGATTCCATGTCCAACATTTTTCCCTCAAGCAATCATTGTTTCTTTTACTTGTTCATCCTCCAGTTTAACCTCTAATAAATATCCATACAATTTTTTAATTATGTTTTCTGTTAGGATATGGTGTATGCCTAACAGGTTGTCCAGGCAATATATGGACAATATATGTGTTCTATGACTTTAACATGAACATGTATTCTATGACTTTAAGAAGTACTGCTGAGTCATTGTAATGCTGAGTCATTGTATCCTGATTGGATAAGCTCTGTTGTAACTGTATTTAAGAAGGGAGCTGAAATGTAGTCATTGATGATATGCTACCATCGTGTGTGGATGCTACCATCGTGGGTGGATATGCTACCATCGTGACCTGTTACCAGCGTGAATGTGCTGCTATTTATTACCTACTGCTGTTTTGTATGGTAAAAAGACTTTTGTATCACTGGACTGATTTGAATGGCTAAGACTTGGATTGATTAAAGACTATGAGATTGTTTTTTACTACAAAGTAAAAACTTTGATAAACCAGTTTGTATGTATTTTATTCATTGCTCTCAGCACCGTTTTCCTGTGCTCTACGCTCTGCTGGTTGGTTAACACAACAATATCCTTAACATTTTCATCAGTACCTGTTAAGATTTTATCTAAACTAGTCAAATGGTTATGAAAAACCTTCTGTTTTATAATCTTTATCATGTCTAGACTGTATTTGCAAATAAGAAAACCAATTCATCTTTATACCTTGTACTTCTAATTCTTGCAAAGATTTAAGTTCACCCTTTTCATTCAGTAATTCACTATATCTAACAATTTGTTCCTTTCTAAATATTATTGAATGTGAGAATGCTTCAATCGATGATAACCAGACCGGAATTTTTAAATAATGTTTTTTTTTTACCTTCTCCCAGTTTAATAGCAAAGCCTTTCATATGAAATGTCTTCTAAAATACCTCTGTATTTTTGTTTCCTTGTACCATAAAAAGGCATGCCAACCCAATAACAAATCATGCCCTTCTAAAGTCAATAATCTGGCATTTCTTAGAGTTATCCATTCCTTAATCCACATCAAACTTGTCGCTTGATAGTATAGTTCCCAATTAGGCAAGCCAAAACCAATGAGGTTTTTTTTAAGGAAAGTCCAGAAAATGTCCAATTGTTCCACAGATTTTGGATATACCTTTTGAAAAACATTCAAGTCCTTTTTCTGTAAATCTTAAACACACAACTCTAATTCTAACCCTTTGGACATGGTCGTCCAAAGGAAAAATTGCAGACTATAGGAACCAGGAGCATCAACTCATATGACCCTGAGGACACAGATAAACCTCCAAGTGCTTCAACGACCTGCTAAAAGGATGCAGATGGCCAGCAGCTGTCTGCAAGGAATATAAATCCTTTCATTCCCCACTATCCTGTCAGAGCTGAAGAAGCTCCTTGGATGAGAAGTGAAACGTCTTCAAAAGAAAAAAAACAAGGAAGTCCAGTTGCCTCCTGAAAAAGCACCTTTGGGACAACCATGACCTGGATGACTGAGAATCTCTACAGACTTTCTACCCCTTCCATAAAAAATAAAATTAAGGCATAATGTTAGATGGCAGTGATGGTGAACCTATGGCATGCGTGCCCACGGTGGCACACAGAGCCATCTTTCCGGGCATGTGTGCACGCCCCAGCTGGTGTTTGGTGCTCCGGTGCACATGAGTGCAATTCAGGGGACCCAGCTGGTCTTTTGAGCTTTCCTGCCCATGTACCTGTTTGACACTTGGTGTGTAAAATGTTTGCCACCACTGTTATACGGTATTGTTTGGAAGCAATGCTCAACAGCTGTTCAAAACATGGACAGAATTAATTTAAAGTAATAAAAAATAATGGGAAGTATCAGAACATGTCCTGAATATTATTTTCAATTGGGTGATGCTGAAATTGATGGTGATGATAATAAAAGGATTACTCAGGTTATGTTATATTATCCCTTATTCTTGCTTTCTTTAAAAGTTTAATTCGATACACAAATCAGAGACATTAAAAAAAGGGAATTTATTCTTATCTATTGAAGTGTACTTACAGACTTTTGTAAGAAATGAGGATACCATTTTTACCTTAACGTTGACAAGAAACAGCTTCATTTCATTCCATCATTGTCAAGATGCTTTTCAGGCATAACCCTGTGTTAAATTTGTTTTTCATGGTCTTGACTATTCTTTCTACCTTTGAAATGTCTGCATGGCTGTCTGCATTTCCTGCATCGGATGAGGAGAGCACATCGTTCTCCTTCAATCCTGGCCACTTTTTATAGAGGCACGATTGAGAGCATTTTAACAAACTGCATCACTGTTTGGTTTTTTTTAACAAACTTCATCCCTGTTTGGTTTGGTGGCAGCTGTGCCTCAAGTAGAAAGTCCCTACAGAGAGTAGTAAGGACAGTCGAGAAGATTATAGGAAGCTCCCTTCCCATCATTCAGGATACTGCTTATAAGTGCTATGTGCTTAGAGCTCAAAGCATTGTTAGAGACCCCATACACGGACTTCATGGTCTGTTTCTTTAGCTTCCCTCTGGAAGGAGGTTTCAAAGTATTTCTAGCAGGACTTCCAGAGTCTGAAACAGCTTTGTGCCCTATGCCATCTGTCTTGTAATCTTGCAAGATTTATTTCTCTTGCCATCTACATGTATACATCTGAAGTAGACTGTGTTGTTTCTCCATGTCATATATGTGGATACATGCATAATTTTGTATTTATTTATTTATTTGTTTGTTTGTTTGTTTACATATTCATTTAATGTTTATTTTAGAGATGGAGATCTTTTGAGAGCTGTATGCAACGTAATTTCATTTTAATGTATGCTGATTAGTGTGCATTCAAAGTGATAATAAAGTATGAGCCATAATGGCACAGTGGTTAGAGTGCAGTACTGCAGGCTACTTCCGCTGACTGCCGGCTGCCTGCAATTTGGCAGTTCAAATCTCACCAGGCTCAAGGTTGACTTAGTCTTCCACCCTTCTGAGGTGGGTAAAATGAGGACCCAAATTGTTGGGAGCAATATTCTGACTCTGTAAACTGCTTACAGAAGGCTGTAAAGCACTGTAAAGCGGTATATAAGTCTAAGTGCTATTGCTATTCTATATTCTATTCTATTTCATAAGCAACTGTTCTGAATTAGGATAATGGTGACTTACAATAGCAATAGCACTTAGACTTATATACTGCTTCATGGTGCCTTACAGCCCTCTCTAAGTGGTTTACAAAGCCAGCATATTGCCCCCAACAATCTGGCTTCTCATTTTAGTGACCTTGGAAGGATGGAAGGCTGAGTCAACCTTGAGACGGTCAGGATCGAACTCCTGGCAGTGAGTAGAGTCAACCTGCAATACTGCATTCTAACCACTGTGCCAACATGGCTCATATTGAATGATTGAATTGAATTGAATTGAATTGAATTGAATTGAATTGAATTGAATTGGTTGAATTGAATATGTGATCAAAGTTCAGATGCTTGGCAACTGGCATATATTTAGGACAGTTGCAATGTCCCAGGGTCATGTGATCAGCTTTTAGACCTTCTGACAAGCAAAATCCATGGGGGAACCAGATTCACATAATAACCATGTTATTAACTTTAACTTATAAAGTGTTTCACTTAACAGTGACAAGAAAGGCTGTAAAACATGGCAAAACTCAACTGTCTCACTTAACAGAGGAAATTTTGGACTCCATGCTGGTTATACGTCAAGGGCCACCTGAATTCCCAGAAACCAACAGTCTTCCCAGCTTCATCTCAATATACAAGAATATTTCTGAGCCTTCTTGAAAATCTTAATAAGTCTTCCTTGAATAGTTTGGTGGCCTAGACAGAGTTATCGCCAAAAGAAAGACCTTCTAATTAATCTGCCCTCTAATTGATCAATCTCTTTTTCTCAGCTTGCCCTAGATAATTTCAGATGTCTCATTTCCATTATTTCAAAGTTGTTCTTTGAAAACATCCGTCTAGCCATAAATTACTAATTGGCCTAAGGGAAACTATTACATCAGTTACAATATCCCTGAGGAGCAATTAAGGGAATACAATTTTCTGACTATTCTGTCTTAGGAAAGAGAGCTATATGTAGAATCTTTCCAGATTCTACATATAGAATCCAAATTATATTCACAACATCTTTGATGATGGCCAGGATGGTAAGAGAGGAGATTCTCTATTTTTTTTTTCATGTTGACCATGTTGTGGTTTTTGACAATTTTGTATACATTGTGTTGAAATGTCAACCTAAGCACATTGCTGCATCATGAGTGCAGATTCTTCTTATTGAGATTAAGTATATCAGCCGAAGACTTACAACATTGCTGTATGGAAATTGGCAAGGCTGTTACCTAATTTAAAATCTCAAGTTCGAGGCAGGTGGATCAGAATCAGAATAGAGCTGGAAGGGGGCTTGGAGGTCTTCTAGATGAAGTAGAATCTACTTAGTAGATGCAACATTGAAATTGCTTGGGATTTAAGGTGTAGAAGCTAGAGAGATTTTTAAAAAGGGACATTGCATTGTTTTGCTAAATCCTACTATGGAGAACCCTCTACTAAGATCTAGCCATGGAGGAACAGTCGTTTCATAGGCTCCCTGATTCTAGCAGTTGTCGATGTGATGGTCCATATACATATACATATATTTTATTTGTCAAGCATGTATAAGCTTACAGATATATAGTAAGTATAAACATGATTATGAATACAGGAAATGGATACGAATAAATGGGGACAGTAGGACAGGGACGGTAGGCACAGTGATGCGCTTATGCACTCCCCCCCCTTTACGGACCTCTTAGGAATTGGGTGAGGTCGACAGTAGACAGTTTAAGGTCAAAGTTATGGGGGTTTGGGGATGAAACCACAGAGTCAGGTAGTGCATTCCAGGCATTGACCACTCTGTTGCTGAAGTCATATTTTCTGCAATCAAGTTCAGAGTGGTTTACCTTAAGTTGGTATCTATTGTGTGCTCGTGTATTATTGTGGTTGAAGCTGAAGTAGTCATTGACAGGTAGGACATTGTAGCAGATAATTTTGTGTACTACTAAGTCAGATGGAAGGAGGCGTAGTTCTAAGTTGTCTAAGTCCAAAATTTCAAACCTAGTGGCATAAGGCATTCTGTTGTGAGCAGAGGAGTGGAGGACTCTTCTCGTGAAATATCTCTGGACTCACTTAATTGTATTAATGTCCAATATGCAGTGTGGGTTCCAGTCAGATGAGTTCTATTCGAGAATTGGACTAGCAAAGGTTTTGGATAGATGGAGATGATACACAGAGAGCAGGAGAATCCCACCTTCTCCATCATTTTAGGATTCTACGATTTGGAATTGGCTGGTTTATTTTACAGATATAGAATTATCGATAAAGAAATCCATAAGGGTCCTTTTTAAAGAATTCCCTGTATGGAGATTCTCTGTCATCCAGGTCATGGTTATCCCTTCCAATAAAAGTGTGTGTGTCACCTACACTTATGGCAAAAAGGAAGTTTGGACTGCTCTGGGGTATTGTAATGAAGGGGCTTCTGTTCTGAAAGGGTGTTGGGCAATTCCTATTCTGGTTTAACGGCTCTAATCCTGGTTTGGATCTTGAGTGAGGGGCTAATCCTACCATCTTCCTTTGTTCAGACTTTGCTGCAGGGAATTTCAAAATATCCTGTCCTGAATGGATGACCAAATCTGCATTTCTAAAAAGTGCCTCCTCAGTTTCTGCTTGGGGGCAGGGAGATTGAGGCTGCTTCCTGCCTCTAAAAAAAACACCTTTCTCCATTTCTCATCTAGAGAAATACAATATTCTGCCTTTTTTAAAATATTCCTCAAAATATTTCATTCTTCTAAAAGGGGGAGGGGCTTTCCACATCCCAAAGGTGCTTGCTTCCTAAAGACAACTGGACTTTCTTGTTTTGCTTGAAAACATTTCATTTCTTATTCCAGAAGCTTCTCCAGAACTGAAGAAGTGGGAGAAAATATTTCCTCTTTGGAAGCTTAAAAATAGGTTACTATCTGCAACCTGCTAAAGAAACATTTTAGGAATGTTTTGGCTTTGGAGCTCTTTCAGTCAATGGGGTCTTTACCTGGAATCTCATTATGTGTGTGTGTGGGAGGCGGTAGTGACAAGAAGATTCCAGAGAAGGAAACAACTGCTTTATGTCAAAGGAAGGAAGCATAACATTCAGAGTCTCAAAGATGCAATGAAGCACCCATTGGTTTTCTTTTTAACCTTTGCACTGCACAGTCCTATCAGTTCTTCTTCTTTAATGCTCAAATCACTTTCTCCTCCCCTTCTCCCCTTCTCCTCCCCCACTCCAAATAAGTAAGATGAGACAGAAATATGGGATTATAGGGGCTAAATTTAAAAGCAAAGATTGCTTGGAGCAAAAATTAATTGCCCCCACAGTAAGTCAAGATTCAGAATTCCCAAATCCTCTTTCCAGGCAATTCCAATCACCGTCCTACCAGTCAAATAATAACAATAACAACTGAAATCACTAAAAAAAAGAGTTGTCCCAACAGAGAATCTGCTTGAATTTTAGAGCTGGCTATTCTGTTATGCAGGAATTCCCAAGATTTTGGACTGCCTCTTTTCTTAATCGCTGGCTTAAGATGTTTTGAATTTTCCCCATCATCATACAAATATCTACCATCTTTTATGCATACAAATTGTGAACATGGAGACTGGACAATTTTATTTGCATTTATTTAATCTAATTGGCACTCAAAAAGCATTGAGACAGTTGGGAAGGTTTCCAGTAACACATTCCAGGTTCAAAGAATAAGATTGATGTTGGTAAAAGTTTGTCTGATTGTTCAGATTAAATTAAGATATTTCTACTACATTGACTATACCTTTTTTAGTCTTTCTTTTGCTTTTTTAGCAATCATAATCTGAGCATGTAAAGACTATTCCCATATGAGATTTCAGCTACCAGTCCTGTATGTCAAACTGTTATTTGATGCCTTCCAAATTAAACATCTTTCCTTCTTTATCTATGGAAATTCTCGGTCAACCAGGTCATGGTTGATTCAAAGGTGCTTTTTTCGAAAGGTAACTGCACTTTCTTTGTTTTTCCTTGAAGATGTTTTGCTTCTCATCCAAGAAGCTTCATCAGTTCTGACTGGATGTTAATGTGGGGGGGCATGGAAGGATTAATTATGTAAGGAAGAACTAATAGTACCACCCTCCCCATGCCATCTAGTAGGAACTGATGAAGCCTCTTTTTTTTTTTTTTTACACAAATAAAATATACAATCCTGCCACCATGGTATAATATGATTACATTGTCCATAAGTATAAAGTCATTCCTTTATACATACATATTTGCCATCATATATATACATCATCATATATCTATTCTATCCCACCTTTTCTGGACACAATCGTACCATACTTTCCAACTGTTATAAAATTCTGAATCTTTTTTACCATTGATCAATCTAGTTAATCTATCTGATTCCGCACACTCATTAATTTTATATATTATTTTCAAATCTATGGGTAAGTATTGATTTTTCCACTCCTGCTCATACACTAATCTTGCTGCAGTGATAATGTGAATCAACAAGAACCATATATCTGATTTAACATTCAAAGGTTTTGCCCCCAATAGGAAAATCTCAGGTCTTAATTCCAAATTAATCTGTGTAATTTCCAAAATCCATTGCCGTATTTTTTTCCAATATTTAACCGCCTGCGGGCAGGTCCACCATTGGTGAAAATAGGTTCCATTACTGTAACCACACTCTGCAGATAGGACAGGATGTAGTGAAGGATTGTATGATAGCATGGGGGCGAAATTTTGGATATCCCCTTGACTTCCAGCAATGGGAACAGATTTGGTTGAAAAATATGAAATTAACCATGGCCTCCTCATATAAAGAAAACATATATAAAATGGTCTACCGGTGGCATCTCCCCCCGGTGAGATTAGCTAAAATGTTTCCCGGGACATCTGCCTGCTACTGATGAAGCCTCTTGAATGAGAAGTGAAACATCTTCAAGGAAAAACAAAGAAAGTCCAGTTGCCTTTTGAAAAAGCGCCTTTATTTAGTAAGATATTTTTTCTGCTGAAATGTGTTCTTCTTTTATTCCAGGAAAAAAGAAGATGGCCAGTGTAACTTCTGAAATATCAATCCAAACCCTGAAATCTAACGTGGTGCACCTGAATTTTGACATTACATTAGTGACTTTCCATATATTTCTTAGCATAATATATTGCAAATGATAAAATGCATTTCCTTTTTTCATTAGACAGACAAATTTAGATAAATAGAACACTTCAGAAGTTTTAAATGCACTGTGCTTCCTACACCCTTCCTTCCTGGGATTTTTTTTCTTCATTTGTTTCTGTTTCTTAACTTTATTTGTAAATGTAATGCACACATTAGCAGTATTTTCTTGAAATACTAGAAGTTATCAGAGCTACCACTGAGAAATCATTGACAATTTTGAAACGATGGAGCCTAGGAATATGTCCACAGTAACTGAATTCATCCTATTAGGAATTCCTTTTCTGTATGATTTTCACCGAGTCTTCTTTGCGGTGGGTCTGTTCATGTACCTTGTAACCATCCTTGGGAATGGCTTCATCCTCATTATCGTCGCAATTGAGCCAAGACTTCAGACCCCGATGTACATCTTCCTGAGCAACCTTGCTTTCCTGGAGATCTGCTATACCTCCAGCGGGGTACCCAAATTGCTACAGACTTTTATACAAACCAAAACGACCATCTGCTTCCACTGTTGCCTCACTCAAGGATTTTTTCACAACTGTCTTGGTAGTACAGAACTTTTTACCCTCACCGCTATGGCCTTTGACCGCTATCTGGCCATCTGCAAGCCCCTTCAGTATCCTATCATGATGTCCAAGCATCTGTGCCTTCAAATGTCTTTGGCCACCTGGTATGCTGCCTTTGTGATGATCTTTTTTATTTATTTGAACATTTGGAGATTGCCATTCTGCGGGTCGAATGTTGTTAACAGTTACTTCTGCGATTTGGGTCCTCTGTTGAGCCTTGCCTGTGCAGACACCCATTTTATCGAGTCTCTCATACTGTTCAACGCTTTTGTAATCATTATTATGACGTTGCTTCTCACGATTCTGTCCTATATTTTCATCATTGCCACTGTCCTGCGCATTCCCTCCGCCGTAGGGCGGAAGAAGGCCTTCTCCACCTGCACATCACACCTGGTGGTGGTGTCCATATTGTATGGTGCTCTTGTCTTCATGTTTGTGAGGCCCAACATCCACGCCTCAAACCGCGTGACAAGGACTGTGGCGGTCTTGAACACCACTCTTATCCCAATGCTGAATCCTTTCATATACACAATTCGGAATGCCGAAGTCAAAAAAGCCATCCAGAATGTAATCCATAAAAGGAAAAGGATCTTAAATGGAGATAATGACCGGTACAATAGTTCCAGGACTCACACAGGTAGTAGGAATAAGATGAATTTTAGAAAATGGTGGCATCGGTGACAGTTTGAGTGACGCAATCAGAATTCAAGTGGCAATAATTTCAGACTAAAAAACACTATTTGACTTTATAGTTTACAACATAGGTAGTCCTTGACTTATGACCACAATGTGAGTCCAACGTTTCTGTTGTTGAGACAATTGTTAAGTGAGTTTTGCCCCGCTGTACTCTTTCTTTTTTTAAAAAAAAAAAAATCTTTATTAAACATTTACAGTAAAATTAACACATAATAATGATTGGAAAACAATATAAGAAATGAAATGTAGGAACACATAAACACAAGACTAAAATGAAACAACAAACATGACTAACCGAGAGTTAAGGTCACTTTCCAATTAATATTAACTAATATCATCCTAACCAAACATTTCAATACAATCAAGTTCTTTTAATTATCTACAAAACAATTGGCCTGTTTTTTTCAAAATTATAAAGAATTATATAGCCTATTAAGTATCTATTTAATCTAATAAGACAATCTTATCACCTATCTCCTAGGTTTAACCTTTTTTAAAGACAGACAAAGCATCTGTCCCAACTTCTATTATATATTGAGTCTTTCTTATCTTTTAAGATATACGTTAGCCTGTCCATCTCAGCACATCAAAGAATCTTATTTATTATCAGATGGTCAGGAGGCGTATCTGCATCTTTCCACAGTTGAGCAAATGCCATTCTCGCCGCTGTTGAGACATGGACAAATATATACCAATCCTTGTTGTCAATGTGATCCGGTCTTATTACGAGTAAGTAGAGGTCTGGGTGGAGGGGAAAGCTCACACCTGTTATTTCCAGCAGCCACTCTGTATTTTCCCCCAATAGCATCTAGTTGATGGACAAATCCACCACTGATGGAAGAAAGTACCCTTGGCCGACCCACATTTCCAACATCTATCAGAGGGTCCTGGGAACATCTTAGCGATTCTGGCGGGTGGGAGATACCAATGGTAGATCATCTTATAAAAGTTTTCTTTGAACGGGGAAGAAAGGGTCAGTTTTACTCTCTTTCTTGACACGGTTGTTAAATGAATCACTGCAGTTGTTAAATTAGTAATATAGTTGTTAACCAAGTCTGACTTTCTCGTTGGGTAAAACTGATCCTAGAGGCATTGTTTCTTTTTTTTTAAAAAAAGCCTCTCTACTTACAATCATTCATTTAGTGACATTCATTCGGTTTTGTTTTAATTATTATTTAAAAAGTAAGAAGAGGATCAATTAAGTCCAAAATTACATGTCAGTTACAACTCTTGGGAACTTTGGTAACCCTTTTATTCTGCAAAGCAGCTCATGGAAAGAACTGTTGCAATGTTTCAGTTTTTCGTTTTGAGATCCCTTCCTTTTAATGGATTACTGGCTAGATGAAAGAGAAGCATATCAAAATCATAATATAGTTTGATCTGAGCTTTGCTCATTCTCTGCTTTGATATGGCCTACAGGCTAATCAATAAAGCTATCATATCTTTAAGAAATGTAATTAATAGAAAATCAATTCAAAAAATTCAAAAAGAAGAAAAAGAATGAGTTTGAACCTTCTTTTCAGACAAAAATATTGTTGCGCCCTGGTTTATTTGTGAATATTTTTATTTATTTATTCAGTTTCTATAGCCACCCAACTCAACCAAGGGACTTTGGGCGATTTACAATAAGAGATGTAAAATGTTGTTAAATTCTTGGTTTTCTCATTCACATCATCATTCTGTTCTTATTTATTCATTCATTCATTTGTTCATTCTGTCAGGGTTCTGACGGATGCCCTAATTAAATCGTGAGCTTCAAAAGAAATCCACTTATTTATTAGGAACTCTATGTCAGCATGTTCCCAAATGAAGCCAACTCTGACCTGATGTAATTTATGGCCTTAATCATGACCCTGTTTTCCCCCTCCCCCCAAGTGTGTCATCAATCACATTCACCAACGGAGCAATTTCACAGGTTGTAGAGACCACTCCCCTCCAACCGCAGTGGATAATCCTGGGAGACAGCCTTGAGAAAGATATGTCTGGAATGCACTCTTGTCTTTGGCTGCTGGCTGTTTCATCGGTTTTCCCAACTCCCTTGCCTATGGCAACTTGAGAGCAGGCCAGGGATGCTCTGCGAGTTGACACATTCCTTCATTCGTTCATCACATTGTTAAACTGCCCTTCTCCCTCACAGGAGATGTTAGATAAACATCATTGAAAGAGTAAAACACACACAGAGAGAAATTGTTTAAAAAGACAGAAAAAATATATACATCACATCATATATACTATCCTGGTTAGCCATCCTGGCTTTCATGATGTCCATACAAGACCTTAGATATTGCCTTTTGTCCTTTAGACTTATGATTACTTTCTTCCAACCACTTCACTCTCACTTCACTTTCCTTAGTCTCAACACATTCACTCTGTCTTCATACATTTGCTCGCAATTCAATTATCATTCGGTCCCTCAGTAGCAATCAAATCCTATCAATATAATATAGTTGTGCCTATGGCTCACTATTAAATCAGACCATTTTAATTTGTTTTCCCATTCATTCTTGATCCTAACTCTTTTTTAAAAAAATGGATTTATCTCACTCCTCCACTATACACCAATGTATTTGGAGTTCTTTATAAAATTATACTTTCTTGAAGGGAAATGTTTACATCATTTGCAATACCCCTGAGAACCTGTTAAGAAATCACATAAGGGAAAAAAACAATCCTCTCAGCTATTCACACTTACAAACAGAATTATATGTAACACTTTTCCTTGTTAATATGGTCTCCAGGAACACATTCAATCATGACTAAGAAGGTAAGAACAGAGATTATCTGTTTGATCTAGACTGTAATCCTGGTTAAAGACTGTGCCCTTAACAATATCTGTAAAACTGATGTTTATGAGAGAGAAAAAAATCAACTTTTTTTCTGTGCTCAAAGGAGGAAATCTTTACATGTGGAAGCTGTGATGATAGATAGCTAAATAGCTAACCAGCAAGAGAGAGTGTGTGAGACAGAGAGAGATGATAGATAATAGAAGACAGACGGACAGATAGACAGACAGACAGATGATAGACAGAGATAGATAGATAGATGATAGATAGATAGATAGATAGATAGATAGATAGATAGATAGATAGATAGAGATAGATAGATGCATGGATGGATAGATCGATAGATCGATAGATGATGGATGGATAATGGATAGATTGTAGATGGATAGATGATAGATGGTTAGGGTGGATGGATTGGATAGATTGGATAGATGGATGGACAGACAGATGGATAGACGGAGGGGGGAGAGAGAGAGACAGAGAGAGGTAGACAGGCAGACCGACCGACAGATAGATGTAGGCTGAGCCATTCCGGAATGTAGGCTATGCTATTGGAATGATAGCCATAAGACATACCATGTTTTGGGATCCCAGGTTTCATATGGCCTTGAAAATCATCCCAGGATTCAAATTCAAATTAATTAAACACCATGAAATAAAATTCCTGTGAATGCAGTGATGATTTTTTTCCCTGTCGTATTAGTCTGTTTGAATTGGGGAGGTGGGAAGGTTTCCAGGGATCCATTTGAGATTTAGTCTGAACCACTGATGATCCAGCAGCCTTGAATTTTGCATCCTTCCCTTCTAAGAAAAAGCAGCTTATCTCCCAGGGTTAATTCTTCCTAGGAGATAAGAGGTATGAACCTAAGAAGCAAAAGGTAGCCACCTTCTCCCATAATTGTCTATGAAAGTTCTTTCTGCTTGTGCAGTAGAGGAAAAGTTATTTCCTGGTCAAGGGATGCCTTCACAATATCTGTTCTTGTGAAGGTAATTAAAATGAGCCCAACCTGATGATCATGAAGAATTTGTAAACAAATTTGTAAATTTGTCTGCTTCATGTATGGATTGGAGGGTTTAAAGTGGCTAATGATGGCAGTAGTCCATTAAAAGGAAGGGATCTCAAAGCAAAAACCCTCCAATCCATACATGAAGCAGACTGACACCCATCATGAAGAGGTGGCACGGCCATGAACACGAAGCCAAACAACAGCAACACAGCTCACCAGCTCAAATCCCCCTGCTATTCAGACTAACCGGAGCACAACCAAGCCCCCACCTAAACAGAACACACACCCATCCAATCAGAGCACAGCCAAACCCCCAACCAATCAGAACACACCTCCACCCAATCAGCCAAGCTCCCACCCAATCAGTTTAACCCCCACTGGCAGTTAAAAGGAAGAAACAGCTGCAATCACACACATTGCCCCTAGAAGCACGAAGCTGAAAACACCAGCCTGAAGATGACGAATGAGACTTCGTCGAAACGTTGCCAAGACACCTCCAATTTTACGCGGGAGAAAACCCAAATAACCAAAGACCTACATAAACAACACAAAATGTCTGACAGGCCTGAAAGTGATGATTGGAGATTTCATCCCACCATGGCCATTTAACAACTTTATCTACATAGGAAAAAACCCTGATTACAAAAATATCATACATTTAAACCTATGAATTAAAAAGTATAAATATTTGACCTTTACAGGGAAAAGTCATAAAATATGGGCGTGGCTGGCTTAAGAGGTTCAAAAAAAAAAAAAAAACCCGAAATAGTGCTATCCCAGTCTCCCATAAGTCTCAGAATAAACAACACAAAATGTCTGACAGGCCTGAAAGTGATGATTGGAGATTTCATCCCACCATGGCCATTTAACAACTTTATCTACATAGGAAAAAACCCTGATTACAAAAATATCATACATTTAAACCTATGAATTAAAAAGTATAAATATTTGACCTTTACAGGGAGGAGTCATAAAATATGGGTGTGGCTGGCTGAAGAGGTTCAAAAAAAACCCCCCGAAATAGTGCTATCCTAGTCTCCCATAAGTCTCAGAATAAACAACACAAAATGTCTGACAGGCCTGAAAGTGATGATTGGAGATTTCATCCCACCATGGCCATTTAACAACTTTATCTACATAGGAAAAAACCTGATTACAAAAATATCATACATTTAAAGTGTCTTGGCGACGTTTCGACGAAGTCTCATTCGTCATCTTCAGGCTGGTGTTCTCAGCTTCGTGCTTCCAGGAGCAATGTGAGATTGCAGCTGTCTCTTCCTTTTAACTGCTAGTGGGGGTGTGAGCTGATTGGGTGGGAACTTGGCTGTGTTCTGATTGGGTGGAGGTGTGTTCTGATTGGTTAGGGGCTTGGCTGTGCTCTGATTGGATGGGGGGTTGGTTGTGCTCTGATTGGCTGGGGGTGTGTTCTGTTTGGGTGGGGGCTTGGTTGTGCTCAGCTTAGTCTGAGTTGCAGGGGGATTTGAGCTGGTGAGCTGCGTTGTTGTTGTTTGGCTTCGTGTTTGTGGCCGTGCGAGCTCTTCATGGTGGGTGTCAGTCTGCTTCATGTATGGATTGGAGGGGTTTAAAGTGGCTAATGATGCAGCTGCGGTCTGGCTTTTGGTCCTTGGTCGTGGCCCCTCAAGCAGTTGCATCCACAACAAACCATTTTTATACCAAATATATTTTACTGATAAAGAAATAAAGGGAGACTGGTATAGATCTATTTCAAGCTTCTTAGCTCTCATCAGCCAGCCTTACCCTTACTTGGATTCGAACCAGGTAAAAAAAATAACCAGTAGTAAAAAAAATGAATCCCACCACTGACCAGGACCATGTGCTTGGTGGTTCTGTTCACCATTAAACCCTCTTTCCAAACAGCCTCCATGTTTCCAGTGTCTTTCTCTCTGCTTGGAACTGGACCAGATGGATATTTCTCTCAACACTCTTGTCCACCAATTCTGAGATAGCTTTCAGTACAATTAATGGGGATCTGATTTTTTTTTCTCATTCTATTTTGGCAAGATTCTCCTCCCCACCCCCTGCCCCACCTTAGGACTTTCTTGTTGATATCTCAAGGACTTCTTAGGAGGTCCCTGAGCACCACATAGACCTCTGTGGGCCAATTTAAGAAAGCTAATCTTGGAAAGTTTTGTGCACTAAGTTATTGAAAGATACAGTATATCCAAGTGCATGTGTATGCTTGTTAAGTGTGTTTCTGTGAATGCACACAAACACATACAGGATGTAAATGTATATATGATATATTTCCCTATTGAAATAACAGTTCTTCAGAAAAATATGACATTTCAGCTAGAAAAATAGACATTTTAATTATCCATTTTGGGGAGGCAATATTTACATCATATTACATCATTTTTCTAGATGTTCTATTTTTTGGGTATTACTTTGCAGTAACATTCCTCCTTATAACATGATTGATTTGAGGCCACGATGGCCTTTTAAAAATCCTTAACTTTTATCAACTGACAATGCCCCAAATTTAGTTAACCATTCAGACACTGTTTTTTTTTAAAAAAAAATATGATTTCCAGTATTGTGGCAGAAAGTAGGGACACTTGATTCCCTATTTTGATGATGGCATCATTAAAGGATTTCTGTCTGCCTGCCTGCCTGCCTGTCTTTCTGTCTGTCTGTCTGTCTATCTATCTATCTATCTATCTATCTATCATCTATCTTTTATCTATCTATCATCGATCTATTTCTATCTCTATCTATCATCTATCTTTTATCAATCTATCTCTATCAATCTACCTATCTATCCATCCATCCATCCATCCGTCCATCCATCATCTATCTGTCTGTCTGTCTATCTGTCCATTCATTGTCTGTCTGTCTGACTGTCTGTCTGACTGTCCGTCCGTCCATTCATCTATCTATCTATCTATCTATCTATCTATCTATCTATCTATCTATCTATCTATCTATCATCTATCTATCTATTATCTATCTTTTATCTAACATCAATCTATCTCTATCATTATCTATCTATTTAGCATTAATCTATCTCTATCAATCTATCATTTATCCATCCATCATCTATCTATCTATCTATCCATCCATCCATCCATCATCTATCTGTCTGTCTATCTGTCCATTCATTGTCTGTCTGCCTGCCTGCCTGCCTATCTATCTATCTATCTATCTATCTATCTATCTATCTATCTATCTATCATCTACCTATTATCCATCTCTCTCTCTCTCTCTCTCTCTCTCCCCCTCTCTCTCCAGCTTTCTAACTTTTTATTCTAACTTACTTTCAATTCCCTCTCCCCTCTCTGTTTATCTGTCTCTCTATCATCTACTGTATTTCTATCTCCCTCTGATCCCTATGAAAGTAACCTTTATTTTGGGAAACTGATAGTGTATGGCAGGGCTGTCAAACTCCTGGCCCATGGCCCAGATGCGTCACGTGTTGGCCATGCCCATGCCCAGTTTGCGAAGAGGCAGAAAGTCCCGATATGCCGCCATGACGATGTGAGTTCAACAGCCCTGGTGTACGGAGATCTACACATAGAAAGGTAGATACTAATGGAAGTTGGTTTTTCATAAAGCACAATGGTAGAATCAGAAGGTATATCTCACTACTGTGTCCTTAAAACACCACTTTTCTTGCTATTATTGTTTTCAGCATGAGTCTGACACTTAAACTCCAAAAGCTTTCTCTAGATAAGCACTGACTTTTGGGGGCAGGCTGGGGGTAAGGCGGAGTACCAACTATAATTTGCACTCTTTGGAGTTCCTATTCATCAACAGATTGGCACTTACAATTCCTTCATTTGATTGCAGCAAAAATAAAATGTAGCCATATATTTAGACCTGGATTTAGGTTCACAATAACCCAAAGGTATATCACACCGGGATATGTACATTGGTATCAGAATCAACATATTCTTGAATTAAATGAATGGTCACTCCTTTTTGGGGGCAAGGATGTCCATTCGTTTCAAGGCATCTTTGAAGACTTCCTTCACTTTCTCATTCCGGAGGGTATATATGAATGGATTCAGCAAAGGGGTCACCACAGTGTGAAGCAGGGCCACCCCTTTGTAGAAGCCAGAGGAATGGATTTTCTCTGGTAGAAGGTACATGAAAATGGAACATCCATAGAAAATCAAGGTCAAAGTAATGTGAGCACCGCAGGTTGAAAATGCTTTTTGTCGGCCAGCTGAAGATGGAATGCGTAGGATGGTGGTAATGATATATATGTAAGACAACGAGGTTAGGAAAAGTGAAGACAGGACAACCAGAACCATTGATACGTAGCTCAACCATTCCAGTGTGGTTGTGTCCTTACAGGCCAGCCTCAGCACAGGGAGGATATCACAGTAGAAGTGGTTAATAACATTGGGGCCACAAAATGGGATCAGAGAAAAGGGGGATTGCTGAGAAAAGGACCGAGAAGAAGGCTCCTATCCAAGAGCAAGCAGCAAGTTGGAAGGTGAACCAACCACTCATGTTGACGGAATATCTCAAGGGGTTACAGATGGCCACATAGCGATCAAAGGCCATGATAGCTACCAGAATGTAGTCTGAAGTTCCCAAGAAGAAATAGAAATATATCTGGATCATGCAACCCGTAAAGGAAATAACTTTTCGCTCTGTGATTATATTGAACATCATTTGGGGAATGATAACAGTGGTGAAGCAGAGTCCGGAGAATGAAAGGTTGCCCAGAAGCCAATACATGGGGGTGTGGAGTCGATAGTCTTTCCACACAAAGAAGATAATCAGAACATTCCCACTCAATATTAATATGTAGATCACTGCTAGGATCAGGAACACAGGAACCTTGCATTTCTGGATGCCAGGAAAACCTATTAAAATGAATTCTTTCACCATGCTGTAATTTTCAGACCTCATACTTCCTTTTATTATTTGTAGTCTTCTGGAATTTTTTAAAAAAAGTTAAATTAATTAGGCGTCGATTTGTTCACAATCAAGAATAACAAGGTCATTATTTTTCAGAGCAGGAAATTTGTCTTCCCTGGATTCAGTTATATCATGAATCAAAACATTGAAAAATTACATTTCCTCATTCAATGACGTATTTGAGCAAAGGTACTACACAATGACAAGCAGATGAGCTCATGCTCATGAAGAGTGTAAGCATACACTATTTAATATTTTCAATAAAAGAATACCAATGTTGTAATAACTTCAGGAATCGTTATATAACAGAATCAATATATAACAGAATAACAGAACAATAGAGTTGGAAGTGACCTTGGAGGTCAATCGATTAATCAACCAACCAATCAATCAATCAATCAATCAGTCCATCAGAATAGAGCTGGAAGGGACTTGGAGGTTTTCTAATCCAACCCCAGGCTCAGGCAGGAAACCCTGTATCATTTCAGTCAAATGATTGCCCAGTCTCTTCTTAAAGTCCTCCAATATTGGAGCACCCACAACTTCTGGAGGCAAGCAGTTCCACTGATTAATTGTTTTGTCAGGAAATTTCTCCTTATTTCTAGTTTGCTTCTCTCTGTGATTAGTTTCCATACCTCACTTCTTTCGTTGCCTTCAGATACTTTGGACAATAGGTTGTCTCCCTCTTCTTCATGGCAACCTTAAGAGGTTGCAGAAAAAAAATGCTTTTAAAAGCCTCTGACGATCAGGCAACTCAGCTGGGATCGCCAGAGGCTTTTAAAGGCATTTTTTTTCCTACAACCTCTTCGGCTGAAGAGGTTGTAGAAAAAATGCTTTTAATTTATCTAGCTTTTGAGCGCCACCTGAGAAGAAAGTTGGGATATAAATTCCAACAAATGCAGAACAAAATACATTATCCTTCATAGAAAAAAGTTTATTTCTTTATGATTATACACAAAAAATCATAACAAATACTTTCCACATGTTCAGGATTTAGAAACCTTGAGCATCTGTACAGGTAGTCCACAAATTACAACCAACTCTTTAGTAACTGTTTGAAGTGATAATGGCACTGAAAAAGAGATCAGGGGTGAAATTAAAAAATTTCCCCTACCGGTTCTATGGGCATGTCTTGTTGGGGGAGGCCATGTGACTGGGTGGGCGTGGCCAACTCGACATCACTCATATCTAGGGGCTCCTCACCGGCCCCTCCCAGCCACTCCTTGTCACAAATGGCAGGAAAATGAGCCTTAGCAGACTAAAGCACTGTTAAGTAACACCAGCTGCCTGCAATTACTGCAAGTTCAAATCTCACCAGGCTCAAGGTTGACTCAGCCTTCCATTTTTTCGAGGTAGATAAAATGAGGACCCGGTTTGTGGGGGCAATAAGCTGACTTTGCATAAAAAAGAACACCGCTTAGGGGGCCCCAAAAGCCCTACTAAGCAGGTATATACAAAAGTATGAAGACTATTCCTTAACACACTGTAAGCCGCCCTGAGTCTCTAGAAAAGGGTGGCATATAAATCAAACCAATAATAATAAACAATAAACAATAAAATGGGGAGGGGAATATTCCTGCCTACCATCGTTCCCTCGGTCTGTGCTGTGATTGAGGAATGGATGACAGGCAGGAAAATCCCCTTCCCCATTTTCCTGCCTTTCACAAAAACAGCTCCATTCCAGCTGCTTCCCCCCCGTCCCCCTCCCTCCTGGAGACTACCTTAAAAGGGACAGGCTGCAGCAGCTCTGTTGTGAATGGAGGGAGAAAAGTTAGCATTCTCTCTGCTGCATTTAACATTGAATTCTGTGGCAGAGAGAATGCTAACTTTTCTCCCTCCATTCAAAATGGAGCTGCTGCTACCTTTATTGTTCCCTCCCGGCCCCCTCCCTCCTGGGGATTACCTTAAAGGGACAGACTGCAGCAGCTTCGTTCTGAATGGAGGGAGAAAAGTTAGCATTCTCTCTGCTGCATTTAACATTGAATTCTGTGGAATATCGAGCAGCTGGAAGAGGTAAGCGGTAACCGGTCGGACGTGAGTGGGGCCAAGGAGGGGTAATTACTACCAGTCTGGTGAACTTATGCCCATAAACCATAGTGGTTCACTCGAACCGGTCTGAACCGGTAGGATTTCACCCCTGCTTATGACCGTTTTTCACACTTATGACCCTTGCAGCATCCCCATGGTCACGTGCTCAAAATTCAGACACTTAACAACTGACTCGTATTTATGACAGTTGCGGTGTCCCAGAGTCACGTGATCCCCTTTGACGACCTTCTGACAAACAAAGTCAATGGGAAAGCCAGATTCGCTTAATGACCATGTTTGTTTGTTTGTTTGCTTGCTTGTTGATTTATTTATTGAATTTATATTGCCGCCGATTCACTCATGGTGACTCAAGGTGGCTCACAGAATTTCAAACCTGATTTAAAACAATAAAACTAATAAAAAGAATCAAATAAATTAATATAATATAATATAATACAATCACCCCCACCCCTGCCCCTCCACCAGCAGATCTCACAAGCCATTTAATGGGCTCCATCCCACTCTGGGTTTGCCAAGCCCGTTGGAAGAACCAGGTCTTCCGCACCTTCTGGAAGAGTGTTAGAGTAGGGGCCATTCTAATCTCTGGGGGAATGGTGTTCCAGAGAAGGGAGCCAACATGGAAAAGGCCCTTCTTGAGGGTTACACCAGGTGTATCTCCCTCGGGGATGGGACCCGCAACATTCCCTGCCCCCCTGATCTGATGGGTCGGGTAGATGTGACCGGTAAGAGATGGTCCCTCAGATCACCTGGCCCCAAGCCATGAAGGGCTTTAAAGGTGACAACCAGCACCTTGAATTGCACCCGGAAACAAATCGTTAACCAATAGAGCTCCCGCAGGAGAGGTCTCACATGTGCACACTGGAATCTGCACAAAACCATGCGGGCTGCTGCATTAGTAACTTAACTGCAGTGATTCATTTAACAGCCATGTCAAGAAAGAGAGTAATGTGGGGCAAACCTCACTTAACAATTGTCTCAACAACAAAATGGTTGGACTTACATTGTGGTCATAAGTCGTGGACTACCTGTATTGCAAACTGTAAAGACAAATGTTTTTAAGTCTGAAATTATTGCCAGTTGAATTCTGATTGCATCACTCAAAATGTCACCGATGCCACCATTTTCTAAATTTCATCTCATTCCTACTACATGTGAGAGTCCTGGAACTCTCCATAACACCGCTCCTGCGCGAGCTGCACTGGCTCCCAGTGGTCTTCCGGGTGCGCTTCAAGGTGTTGGTTACCACCTTTAAAGCACTCCATGGCATAGGACCTAGTTATCTTCGAGACCACCTTCTGCCACTGACGACCTCCCACCGACCCGTGCGCTCCCACAGAGAGAGCCTCCTCGGGGTGCCATCAGCCAAACAATGCAGGCTGGTGACCCCCAGGGGGAGGGCCTTCTCTGTGGGGGCTCCCACCCTCTGGAATCAATTGCCCCCAGAGATAAGGAGAATCCAAGACCTTCGTGCCTTCCGCCATTCCCTTAAAACTTTCCTTTTTCAACAAGCCGGGCTGGCCTAACAAATCCTTTTAAATGATTTTAAATGATTTAAATTCGTTTGTCTTTTTAAATTTTGGGCCAAATTGAGATATTTCCTTTTAATCTGTTCTTAATCTATGTATTATGTATTTATGTGTTTTTACTTGGCTGTACACCGCCCTGAGTCCGTAGGGAGAAGGGCGGTATATAAATCTAAAGTAAATAAATAAAATAAATAAATAAACTATTGTTCCATTCATTGTCTCAATTTAAGGTCCCTTTCTTTTTCTGCACTGCATTCTGGATGGCTTTTTTGACTTCGGCGTTCCGAATTGTGTATATGAAAGGATTCAGCATTGGGGTAAGAGTGGTGTTCAAGACCGCCACAGTCCTTGTCAGGTGGTATGAGGACTGGACGTTGGGCCTCACGTACATGAAGACAAGAGCGCCATACAATATGGACACCACCACCAGGTGTGATGTGCAGGTGGAGAAGGCCTTCTTCCGCCCTACGGCGGAGGGAATGCGCAGGACGGTGGCAATAATGAAAACGTAGGACAGAATCATGAGAAGCAAGGTCATAATCACTATTACAAAGGCAGTCAACAGTCTGAGAGACTCAACAAAATGGATGTCCGCACAGGCAAGGCTCAACAGGGGACCGATATCACAGAAAAAACTGTCAACGACATTGGATCCACAGAACGGCAATCTCCAAACCATAAAATAATGAAAAAAGATAATCACAAAGGCGGCATACCAGGTGGCCAAAGACATTTGAAGGCACACCTGCTTGGACATCATGATGGGATACTGAAGGGGCTTACAGATGGCCAGATAACGGTCAAAGGCCATAGCAGTGAGGGTGAAAAGCTCTGTACTACCAAAACAGAAGTGAAAAAAGCCTTGAGTGAGGCAACAGTGGAAGCAGATGGTCGTCTTGGTTTGTATAAATGTCTGTAGCAATTTGGGTACCACAGTGGAGGTATAGCAGATCTCCAGGAAAGCAAGGTTGCTCAGGAAGATGTACATTGGGGTCTGAAGTCTTGGCTCCATTGCCACGATGATGAGGATGAAGACATTCCCAAGGATGGTTACAAGGTACATGAACAGACCCACCACAAAGAAGACTTGGTGAAGATCATACAGAAAAGGAATTCCTAATAAGATGAATTCAGTTACTCGGGACATATTCTTAGGCTCCATCATTTCAAAATTGTCAATGATTTCTCAGCGGTAGCTCAGATAACATCTAGCATTTCAAAAATTACGGCTAATGTGTGCATTACATTTAAAAATCAAGTTAAGAAACAGAAACAAAAGAAGAAAAAAATCCCAGGAAGGAAGGGTATAGGAAGCACAGTGCATTTAAAATTTCTGAAATCTTCTATTTATCTAAATTTGTCTGGCTGGAAAACTGACTATTATTGTTATAACACCTACAAGTTTAATGAAAAAAAGGAAATGCATTTTGTCATTTGCAATACATTATGCCAAGAAGTATATGGAAAGTCATAATAATGTCAAAATTCAGGTGCACCACATTAGATTTCAGTTTTTGGATTGATATTTCAGGAGTTACACTGGCCATCTTCTTTTTTCCTGGAATAAAAGAAGAACACATTTCAGCAGAAAAAAATATCTTATTAAATAAAGGTGCTTTCTCAAAAGGCAACTGGACTTCCTTTGTTTCTCCTTGAAAGTGTTTAGCTTCTCATTCAAGAAGCTTCATCAGCTCTGACTAGATGGCATGGGGAGGGTGGTACTATTAGTTATTCCTGTCAGAATTTCTTTTTTTTAATTTGATTTATATGCCGCCCTTCTCCGGGGACTCAGTGCGGCTTACAATGCGTTAAGCAATAGCCTTCATACTTTTGTATATTTTTACAAAGTCATCTTATTGCCCCCACAAACTGGGTCCTCATTTTACCCGCCTTAGAAAGGATGGAAAGCTGAGTCAACCTTGAGCCTGGTGAGATTCGAACTTACATTAATTGCAGACAGCTTTCTTTAGCAGGTTGCAGATAGTAACCTACTTTTAAGGTTCCAAAGAGGAACTATTTTCTCTCACATTCTGGAGAAGGTTCTGGAATAAGAAATGAAATGTTTTCAAGTAAAACAGGAAAGTCCAATTGCCTTTAGGAAGCAAGCACCTTTGGGATGTGGGAAGCCCCTCCCCGTTTTACAAAAATGAAATATTTTGAGGCACCTTTTAGGAATGCAGATTGGGTCACCCATTCAAGACAGGGTATTTTTAAACTCCCTGCAGCAAAGTCTGAACAAAGGCAGGATGGTAGGATTAGCCCCTCACTCAAGATCCAAACCAGGATTAAAGCCATTAAGCCACAATAGGAATTGCCCAACAAATTCAAATTTCCTTTTGGCCATAATTGTGGGTGACAGGCACAATTTTACTGGCAGGGACAAGCAGGACCTGGATGACTGAGAATCTCCATAGAGGGAATTCTTTGAAAAAGACAGTTATGGATTTCTTTATCGATAATGCTTCATCTGTAAAATAAGCCAGCCAAATTTAGAATCCTAAAATGATGGAGCACATGGGATTCTGATTCTCTCTGTGTACCTCTCCATCCTTTGGACCATCACACTGACAATTTGGAAAAAATGGAGGGAGTGTGATACAGAAAAAAATGCACGTTGCTTTGAGTTTCTGAACAAAAACTAGAATACAAATCAGATAAATAATTAGACGATCTGACTTGATTCCTTTCTATTAGCTTCCAAGGGCTCAAATTCCTACTGAACATCAAAAGAGACATAGAAAGGATTTTTCCTGCCTTTTGAAACGTTCATCTCAGTTTACAAATCTTTCATGATAATGAGGTTGGGCTCACTTTAATTACCTTCATAAGAACAGATATTGTGAAGTCATCCCTTGACCAGGAAATAATTTTTCCTCTACTGCATGAACAGAAAGAGCTTTCATGGACAATTATGGGAGAAGGTTCATGACTCTTATCTCCTAGGAAGAATTAACCTTGGGAGATAAGCTGCTTTTTCTTAGAAGGGAAGGTTGTAAAATTCAAGGCTGCTGGATCATCAGTGGTCCAGACTAAATCTCGAATGGGTGCCTAGAAACCTTCCCACCTCCCCAATTCAAAAAGATTAATAAAACAGGGGAAAAATCCCTCATCACTGCATTCACAGGAATTTTATTTCATGGTGTTTAATTAGATTGAAATAAACCAGAGTCAGTTTTGACTCAGTCGTGACTTTATATCAACACCTCCATGTCAAGAGTTTGAATCTTGGGATGATTTTCAAGGCCATATGAAACCTGGGATCCCAAAACTTGGTGTAATTTATGGCTATAATTTCAATAGCATCACCTACATACCAGAATATGTATATATCATTACTCAGTCTATGTCTGTCTGTCTGTCTGTCTGTCTGTCTGTCTGTCTGTCTGTCTGTCTGTCTCTGTGAGTCTCTTTGTCTTTCCATCTATCCATCTGTCTAGCTATCTGTCTGTCCATCTGTCTGCCCATCCATCCATCCAACCACCCATCTATCATCCGTCTGTCTGTCTGTCTGTCTATCTATCTATCTATCTATCTATCTATCTATCTATCTATCATCTGTCTGTCTATCTATCTATCTATCTATCTATCTATCTATCTATCATCTATCTATCTATCTATCTATCTATCTATCTATCTATCTCTCATCTGTCTGTCTATCTATCTTTACTGACAGTTAGAACAATTAATCAGTGGAACAACTTGCCTCCAGAGGTTGTAAATGCTCCAACACTGGAAATTTTTAAGAAGAGATTGGATACCAACCATTTGGCTGATGTGGTGTAGGGTTTTCTGCCTAAGGTGGGGGTTGGACTAGAAGACCTCCAAGGTCCCATCCAAGTCTGTTATTCTATTATTTTCCATTTTCTATTTCCTATTTTCTATTATTTTCTATTTTCTGTCTGTCTGTCTGTCTGTCTGTCTGTCTGTCTGTCTGTCTGTCTGTCTGTCTATCTATCTATCTATCTATCTATCTATCTATCTATCTAGCTATCTAGCTATCTAGCTATCTAGCTATCTATCATCTTCTATCATCTCTCTATCATTTCTGTCTCACACACTCTCTCTTTCTGATTAGCTATTTAGCTATCTATCATCACAGCTTCCACCTGTAAAGATTTTCTCCTTTGAGCAGAGAAAAAAAAGTTGATTTATTTCCTCACAAACATCAGTTTTACAGCTGTTGATAAGGGCACAGTCTTTAACCAGGATTACAGTCCACATCAAATAGATAATCTCTGTTCTTACCTTCTTAGTCACCATTGAATGTGTTCTGCAGACCATATTAACAAGGAAAAGCCTTACATGTAACTCTATTTAGTAAGTGTGAATAGCTGAAAGATTATTTTTCCCTTATGTGATTTTTTTAACAGGTCCTCAGGGGTACCACAAGTGATGTAAAAATTTCCCTTCAAGAAAGTATAATTTTATAAAGAACTTCAAATACACAGGTGTATAATGGAGGAGTGAGATAAATCCATTTTTTAAATAAAGAGTAAATAAAAATGATCTGATTGAAAACTGAGCCATACTCCAGTGAGATTGGCCAAAATGTTTCCAAATTTATCACCCTAATGTTGGAGATGTTTGTTTGTTTGTTTTGTTTTATATTTTTTTTAATTGGATTTATATACTGCTCTACTCCCGAAGGACTCAGGGTGGTGAACAGTCACAGAATAAAACACATAAATACAAAAATTTAAAATAAAATAAAAACGAATTAAATAATTTGGCTGAGACAAATTTAAAATACCCAATAATTTAAAAACAAATTAAAATTTACTTTAAAAAGGGAAAAGAATTAGGCCAGGCCAGATTGATGAAATAAAAAAAATCTTGAGCACGCGACGGAAGGTGTGCAGATCCGGGATCCTCCGTATCTCCGGGAGGAGCTCGTTCCAGATCGTAGGTGCCCCCACAGAGAAAGCTCTCCCCCTAGGGGCCGCCAGTCAACATTGTTTGGCCAACAGCACCCGGAGGAGCCTCTCTCTATGGGAGCGTATTGGCCGGTGGGAGGCTATTGGTGGTAGCAGGCGGTCCCGTAAATAACCAGGTCCTAAGCCATGGAGCGCTCTAAAGGTGATAACCAAAACCTTGAAGCGCACCCGGAAGACCGCCAGTTGGAGCCTCTGAGTGCTCTTCAAGGGGAGCCCCATGTAGAGAGTGTTACAGTAGTCCAGACGGGACATGACGAGGGCATGAGTGACCATGCGCAAGGCATCCCGGTCCAGAAAGGGACGCAACTGGTGTATCAGGTGAACCTGATAAAAAGCTCCCCTGGCCACAGCCATCATATGATCTTCCAAAGACAGCTGTGCATCCAGGAGAACACCCAAGTTGCAAGCCCTCTCTGAGGGGGCCAAGATTTCACCCCCAATAGTCAGCGAAGGAACCAGCTGACTATACCGGGACACTGGGAACCACAGCCACTCAGTCTTGGAAGGGTTGAGTCTGAGCTTGTTTCTCCCCATCCAGATCCGCATGGCCTCCACGCACCGGGACATCACGTCAAGGGCATCATTGGGATGGTCCGGGGTGGAGATGTTGGATATCTTACCAGAGAAATATAGTAAAGAAAATATATATCTGATTATACATGTAATAACTGCAGTGAGGATAGTATTTGCACAAAATTGGATTGAAAAAAAATCCTTATAGAGGGAAAAGTAATTGAGAAAATATTGGAATGTGCAGAAATGAATAGACTAATATTGGCAATTAAGGGAAAGGAAGAATCAGTATATTACAGGATATGGGGGGCAATTCTATCAATGGATAGAGATGAGATATAATAAAAATTAATATAAATGCAAGAAAAAATGTTGTAATAAATTAAATTAAAATGTAAAAATAAGACAGAAATGTAGCAAGAAAATGATGGTAGAGGAGGAATATGATGACAGAAAGATATGTACTCAGATGACACACGGAATAATTGATGTGTCAGGGTTCCAAGGAACACCCCAAACGAAATAAAACTCTGAGGCCTGAGGTTCCTCAAAGTTCCAATTTATTAGAGATGTCATGATGGCACATCTGGGAAAACCTGAATCTGAAAGCTTCCAGGTTTTCCACACCCAGCTGACATTTCACAGCAATGTCCCACACCCACAAGTTCATCACATTGTCCAATCAACTCTTCACACTCAACTGGATACAATCTTCAGGCAGTCTCCATCAGATGCAGGCAAAAGTCCTTGAATACGGAATGTTGTTATGACTAACTTTCTACCGCTCCAACAATAACCCCCTCCCAACTTCCCCAGCTAAAATATGTGGCAGTTAAGAAGCAAAAACGAAAATTGTCTTCCAAAACTGACATAATGATATATTGTTTGTTTAAACATAAAAATAAAAACTTAAAATAAAATCTTTCCTAGTATCAGGGTCTCTTCCAATGAGTCCTGTCTTCCTATAAGTGGCCAAAGTATTTGAGCTTCAGATCCTTCCGTGGCTGATTGCATTTAGGATTGACTGATTTGATCTCCTTGCAGTCCAAGGGACTTTCAAAAATCTTCTCCAACAATCTGCCTGTCCATATCTCTATTTCTCAGTTTGACTATGCTTTTTTTTTTTTGATGACCGATTTCCATTATTTGAATATCATCCTTTAAAAAACTCTATACTGTACATGAACTATTAATTGGCAAGAAGGACATCACTTGTGCTATCCCTGAGGAACTATAAAGAAATCACATGAGAATTTTTTTTTCCAAGTCTTCATTGTTACTGAAAAGAGTTATATGTAGAAACATTCCTCTCTAAACCTGTCTCCAGAACGTATTTGATGCTTCCTACAAGGTAAGAAAGAAGATTCTATATTTGATGTGGATTGTAAGGTCTTTCACACTTATGGTAATTTGGGGGTTGGGTGACAAATGCTGATATGTTGAGATTTTCAACATTGATGTCAGTAAGATGAAGGCACCAAGCTTCTCTAAGTCATCTGTCTGTGCATATTTAACAGATTAACAGATTAACAGAGTTGGAAGGGACCTTATAGGTCATCTAGTCCAAAAAAACCCCTCAATCAGGAGACCCTATACCATTTCTGACAAATGGCAGTCCAATCTTTTCTTGAAAGTCTCCAGTGATGAAGCTTCCATAGCTTCCGAAGGCAACTTCTGTTCCATTGGTTGATTGTTCTCACTTGTCAGAAAGTTCCTCCTCATTTCTAGGTTGAATCTCTCCTTGGTCAGTTTCCATCCATTATTCCTTGTCTGGCATTCAGGTGCTTTGGAAAACAGCTTGACCCCTTCCTCTCCGTGGCAGCCCCTCAACTATTGGAACACTGCTATCATGTCTCCCCTGGTCCTTCTCTTCACTAGATTAGCCATGCCCCGTTCCTGTAACCGTTCTTCTTATGTTTTAGTCTCCAGTCCCCTAATCAACTTAGTTGCTCTCCTCTGCACTTTTTCTAGAGTCTCAACATCTTTTTTATAGTGTGGTGACCGAAACTGGATGCCCTATTCTAGGTGTGGTCTTACTAAGACTTCATAGAGTGGTATTAGTACCTCACTTGATCTTGATTTTATCCCTCTGTAAATGCAATTTAGGATTGCTTTGTCTTTTTTAGCTGCCGCTGCACACTGCTGGCTCATATTTAGCTGATTGTCCATTAAGACTCCAAGATCCCTATCACAGTCACTGCTTTTTGTGTGTGCATCTGTCCTGGGAAGTATGCATATAAGAAGCCCTGCTGTTTTGAGTTGGACAGAACATGCAGAAAGCGATGTGAAAGATGAAATTGTACTTCCAATTTATAGCTGTGTTTTGCTGCTTTTGCTATATGACTTAATGAGATTTTTGTAAATTAAATGCGTATTAGAGGAAAATTAGGAGGTAAAGAGAAGGATGGAAAACAGTTGCCCTGATGAAAAGGAAGCTTAAATGATTGATTCCTTAAAAGGATGAGGGGTTTGTTTTACTTGGTGCTCGGGGAAATATATTGCCTAACATGGAGTACTCATTTCTAAAGATCTAAGTGCCAGAGCCCACTGTAACAACATTGCCAAAAAGGCATTAAGAGTTGTTAACCTAATCTTGCGTAGCTTCTTCTCTGGTAATGTTGTACTACTAACTAGAGCATACAAAACGTTTGCTAGACCAATTCTTGAATACAGCTCATCTGTCTGGAAACCGCACTGCATATCAGACATAAATACAATCGAGAGAGAGTCCACAGATATTTTACGAGACGAGTCCTCCATTCCTCTACCCGCAATAAAATACCTTATGCCACCAGACTCCAAATTTTGGGCTTAGACAACTTAGAACTATGCTGACTTCAGTCTGACCTAAGCATAGTACATAAAATTATCTGCCACAATGTCCTTCCTGTCAACAACTACTTCAGCTTCAACCACAACAATACACGAGTAAATAATACATACAAACTCAAAGTAAACCCCTTCCAAACTCGATTGCAGAAAATGTGATTTCAGTAACAGAGTGGTCAATGCCTGGAATGCACTACCTGACTCTGTAGTTTCTTCCCCAAACCCCCAAAACTTTAATCTTAAACTGTCTACTGTTGACCTCACCCCATTCCTAAGAGGTCTGTAAGGGGCGTGCATAAGCACACCAGCGTGCCTACCATCCCTGTCCTAATATTCCTTTTTACTTACTCTTTTCATGTATTCAAATTATGTTTATACTTTTACTTGTTCTCTTATATATGCTTGACAAATAAACTTATGATTATGATTATGGAGTAAGGGCTGTAGGTATTGAAAGAGCAAATGGAAAAATTAAGATTAAGGTCGGAAAGTAGGAAAATGGTCAGGATGTCTACTAACATGAATTAATTGGTTGCAAGGTTTCTCACCCAGTTTTGAAATCTTTTCACTAACTGAAAAACAGAGTGAGTACAGTTCTTACCTTGGAGTAACTGATCAGAGAGGGCTAAAAACAGATTCCAATTCCAGACATGCATACATCTTTTAATGTAAATTAATCCTCTCTCTGTTTCTGTCTCTGTCTTTGTCTCTCTCTCTCTCTCTCTCTCTCTCTCTCTCTTTCTCTCTCTCTCTGAGTGTGTGTGTGTGTGTAGAGGTGAGATGTTGCATGAATAGACAGTACATTTTTAAAATCACTTTGGGAAGGCACCTGATAATATTACACACCACAATGAAGTAATGAAAGGGTTTGCCTGCAAAGTTTAATACTCTCAATTAAAAAGAACAAGTCAAATAGATTTAAAACCAGAGCTATTTCTACATATTAGGAATGTTGACAGGGAACTATAATTTTAAAAAAATCAAATACTTAATGCTACATGTAATAACAGTGGCTAGAATTGTACATGCTCAAAATTGGAAAACTGGAAAAATACCCTCTGAGGAAATGGTAATAAAGAAAATATTAGGCTGTGCTGAGATGGATAGGTTGACAATGGAAATGAAAGATAAAGGAGAAACAGAACATTGTTTAATTTGGGACGTATGGTACAATTGGTTGGAGAGTAGATGCAAATATTAGAAAAGTAACAATGAAAGACGATCAACGGATGAGAACTTAGAAATAAATATAAGTATAATGATAGACAGAATACTTATTGTAATTAATATGATGGTAGAATGTTATAAAAATGTAAAATAAAACAAATATGATAATGTATATTAAAAGACATAATAGAATATATAATGGAAATGGATATATACCGGTATATCGCTGTTGCAAAGTTTGAAACTGTGATGTAAAATGAAGAAAACTATATAATAAAAACATTAAACAATTTTTTTAAAAAGTCAACATACTTTTGAAGGCTGTCCTTCAAAAATATTAAATTAAACAAGAAAGATTATGTCAGTTTCGTTTATTCCCGTATTAGATTTCAGAAAGATTAAAACAAACCCTGAAAAGCTTCCATGTAGTGTGCAATAGTTCAGTGAGGTAAAATGGGGATGACATTTTATGAGGAAAAATTAATTTTCTGACTTCCCTCACATCCTGAATCAAATAGCCACAGATTCTCTCAGAGCGGTGGTAACATTTCCAAAACCACTAATTAATCAACAGTTGTATGAGTAGAAAATATGAAATGGTTCAGTAACTCTGCACAGCAATTCACTTCAGCCATTTATGTGATTATCGTTTGCTCAGCTCCTATAGTATACACGACAAATGATAATGTTTCTATAAATTATTGTATCTTTTTAGAAAAGAAAAAGGGGATGTCAAATGCTACATTTTTCAATGAATTTATTCTTCTGGGATTTTCGGAATTTCATGAACTGAACCTGGGATTTTATATACTCCTGCTTCTGATGTACCTTCTGTCATTTGTAGGACATTCCTTGATCATCATCGTGGTTTCGATAGAGCCTAAGCTCCATACTCCAATGTATTTCTTCCTCCTCAACTTCTCCCTGGCTGAGATTGCTTCCACAACATCAGAGATCCCAAAGATGTTGATCAATATCTTCTCCGGCAAAAACACCATCTGCTTTGCATGTTGCATGGCCCAAGGTTTCATGGTCTTCACAATGGGAGCTGTGGAATTCATCACCCTCACGATCATGTCTTTTGATCGCTACGTGGCCATCTGCAAACCTTTGCATTATCAAACCATTATGACTAGTGGACTCTGTCTCAAACTCTCTTTGCTGGCATGGATTGGTGGGTTTGGACTCATATTTCCTCAGTCGGTCGTGGTGTGGACGTACCCCTACTGTGGGCGCAATATCATTGATCATTTCTTTTGTGACGTTGGTCCAGTTTTGCAGTTGGCTTGTGCTGACACAATAGTGATTGAGTTAATAGGATTCCTTTATGGTGCTGCTATAATGTGGGGCTCCTTTGGGTTCTCTCTGATTTCATATACACGCATTATAAAAGCCATACTTCAGATCCCTTCAGCCACTGGGAGGTCCAAAGCCTTCCTCACCTGTGCTTCCCATCTCATTGTTCTAACCATTTTCTATACAGCAGATATGCTTATGTACTTGAAACCTTCAACGCATGGTGACACCCGACTCAATAAGGGAATCTCTCTTGTACGCACCAGCTTTGTACCCATGTTAAATCCTTTCATCTACACAATCCGGAACAGTGAATTCAAGACAGCTTTGTGGAAAGCAGTGACCAAAAGGATGAGTTTCTAACATGGTGCATGATGCTAAGTATCCAGATGTTTCCATTATCTCTCCTTCTGAAAGAGAACTACGGAGTCCTTGGTGCTCTCTGATCTTGGTTGCTTTCTTGCAGGCTTTTCATTACTCAAATAGGCATACCCATCATCAGCGCTGCTATATAATGTTGTTACCTAATTGGGAAATGAAATGTCTGCAAAAAAAGAACCAAACTCAGAGACAACCAAGGACCCCACAGTTCAACCGTGAGCTACAAATATTCTCTTCTGCTGAAAGAGAAAATATTTTGTAATCCTCGTCACATCTGTGTCTGTTGGAAAATCTTTCAATGGTTTCCCATCCATCTAGGATGAAATAATGAAATTCCAAATGAAATTATGAATTCTTTAAAATATTCCATGGCTCTTGTGAAGTCTTTGTGCATTTAACAATGTCTAGCTTCGACTGTTGTTGTTGTTAGATGTGAAGTTGTGCGCGACTCATCACAACTGCATGGACAAAGTTCCTCCAGGCTTTCCTGTCCCTCTACCATCCTCTGTAGTCCATTTAAGCTTATGCCTATTGCTCCATCCAGCCACCCCATTCTCTGTCATCTCCTTCTTCTTTCACCAGCATTAAATCTTTCCCAGCATTAGGCTCTTCTCCAGTGAGTCCTTCCTTCTCATTAGGTGGCCAAAGTATTTGTGTTTCAACTTCACGATCTGATCTTCTAAAGAGCAGTCAGGGTTGATCTCCTCTAGGTCTGATCGGTTTGATCACCTTGCAGTCCAAGGGACTTGCAGAAGACTTCTCCAGCACCAGAGTATATTCTTCTTCTTCTTCTTCTTCTTCTTCTTCTTCTTCTCCTTCTTCTTCTTCTTCTTCTTCTTCTTCTTCTTCTTCTTCTTCTTCTTCTTCTTCTTCTTCTTCTTCTTCTTCTTCTTCTTCTTCTTCTCCTCCTCCTCCTCCTCCTCCTCCTCCTCCTCCTCCTCCTCCTTCTCTTTCTTCTTCTTCTTCGTCTTCTCCCACTTGTCCAAAACAAATTTCTTTCTTCCTCTTATTTTGAGCAGTCATCAAGCCTAACATCAGCTGTTGGCTTTTGATTCTGTGTGGAAGAATCACAATTCCTGGATGTAGGATATGGAAATCAATGAATAGTTAATATAAATGTAGATTTGTTTTCAGGTTTTATCAAGAATATATTGGGATTCATGCTATCATTTTTAAGGTACAGATGGTCCTCCTCAGCTTACAACAATTCATTTAGCAACCATCCAAAGTTACAATGGCACTGAAGCATAAGTAATGTATAAGAAGCTGAATGATCATCCTCTCAGTCTAACTTCAAGAGAATACGTTTCTTCAGGAAATAGGAACTCTGAGTAAATTCCCTTTTCTATCTAATTTTGACTAGGATGTGTCAAGGCAGACTGAACAGTTCCCATCATTTTTCATAGATCACTGCCTTTTATGCAATTTAATTTAGTATCTGAAAAATAACATGAACCTTGTGACTGAAAGAGTTCGAATATTTTTTTCTTCCTCCCTTCCTTCTCCTAGTGTAACTTGGATGACAGCAACCAGATTTAAGATGACAGTATTGAGGTAGATTAATATCAATAGTTCTTAGACTTATATAGCAATAACACTTAGACTTATATATTGCTTTACAGCCCTCTCTAAGCGGTTTACAGAGTCAGGATATTGCCCCCAACAATTTGGGTCCTCATTTTACCCACCTTGGAAGGATGGAAGACTGAGTCAACCTTGAGCCTGGTGAGATTCGATTTGCCAAATTGCAGGCAGTTGGCAGTCAGCAGAAGTAGCCTGCAGTACTGCACTCTAACCACTGCGCCACCCCAGCTCATATACCGCTTCACAGTGCTTAACAGCCTAAGCAGTTAAGTCAGCCTGTTTCCCCCAACAACCTGGGTCATCTTTTTACCGACCTCAGAAGGATGGAAGGCTGAATCAACTGGATCGAACTGCTGTCAGTAGGCAGAATTAGTCTGCAATACTGCATTCTAACCACTGCGCCAACAAGGCATTGACTTTGCAAAGGATTTGAACACATTGTAAGTAGGAAAACAAAGTCCAAACATTGGTGATTGGCTTTTCCATGTGGAATAGAGAGGGATACACTCTTGTTCTTAGGATCTAGGATCTACTTCAGGCAGCCTTACTGGTGGTGAGGTCTATATTTCTTCAAGATTTCTTTTGGGTCCTTCCATAGTCTTGGCTCACCGTCAACCAGGTTCCCCAGATCACCTCCAAAGAGTTCTCTAACCGATTCATTGACTTCCATTCCCATGTGATAATCTTTGGGATCAGTTTGGGATATTGTAATAATTCATTGTTGCCAGTATTATTATTATTATTATTATTATTATTATTATTATTATTATTATTATTTAAAAGTCATTATCCCATAGATTCATTAATGAACCACACTCTGAAAGAATGTCACAGTCCTTTGTTTTTTCAGTCTTATTAATCTGCTGTACTCTGTTTGGTTTCTTCATCACCATCAGCAACTGATCAGTGTGGAAATTATTCTATAGATGATCTTTTGCGTTTCATGGATATGTTATGGCCAAATGATAGGCTACGCTGTTTGAAAGCTTTCTAAAAAAGAAAAGAAATTAATCACTTGTCTTTTTTTTTTCCCTAACAATATTGCCAAGTTTTATTATGTATAGACGGTAATGGATGTATAGGAGTATATCTCATATTAAAGCTATATAGATTTATCAATCTTAGAGTGTCTCTCAGTTGAATTCATCTACGTTCAAAGATCTTCGCATTAATTTTGTTTGTATTTTTCACATTCTCCAGTACCTCCGTAGCAATGGTGGGATTCAATTTTTTTTGCTACCGGTTCTGTGGGCGTGGCTTGGTGGGCGTGGCTTGGTGGTTATGTGACTGGGTGGGCGTGGCCTACTTAGCAGTCCATCTTGCCAATTTAGCAGTCCATTAAACAATACACAGCAACCCCCTTTTCTATTCTTCTTTTTAATACCTCATGAAGTTTGTTTTCTTTTTTTTTTACTAGGGGGAGAGGTTGGGAATGCCTGGGGATTTCTGGGAATTTCTCCTCTGTGTTAGAGACACCAAAATAACCTAGATGATATAAGTTCTCCTGATGGAGGAAGGGGCTGGACTAGATGATCTTCCGAGGTGCCTTCCAGCCTTGGATTGCTGTCCTGTTTCAAAGCATCCTCTGAAGCTGTGTCTGGTGCCAAGGTTTGTGGTTCTTCCTTCCTCTCCTTTTTCTCTCCCTCCCTCCCTCCCTCCCTCTATCCATCCATCCAGTGATGGGTTGCTATTGGTTCGCCCCAGATCAAGCAATATGATAGCGGCGGTGGCGGGAGGCTCTGCCCACTGCCTGGACGTCTCTGCACATGCGCAAAAGTGTCTTGTGCACCAGCGAGCACATGCGCACCCACAAGCAAACTGGTAGCAATGGGATTTGAATCCCATTCCTGCACTTTCCCTTCCTTCCTTCCTTCCTTCCTTCCTTCCTTCCTTCCTTCCTTCCTTCCTTCCTTTCTTTCTTTCTCCCTTCTCTCCCTCCCTCTTTCTTTCTCTTTCTTTCTCCCCCTTCCTCTTTCTTTCTTTCTTTCTTTCTTTCTTTCTTTCTTTCTTTCTTTCTTTCTTTCTTTCTTTCTTTCTCCCTTGAAGGCTTACTTTCTCCCTTGAAGCCCCCTCCCCACACCCTATTTTGGGCCTAGCAGGCCTCCCTGCAGCCTCCTGGGAGACAAAATGGGGTGTGGGCAGTGCCCCGTTTTGGAGGCTAAAACATATAAAGAACAGTTGTTGGAATTGGGTATGCCTAGTTTAATGAAAAGAAGGACTAAGGGGGACATGATAGCAGTCTTCCAATATTCCAATATTTGAGGGACTGCCAAAAAGAAGAGGGAGTCAACCTATTGTCCAAAGTACCTGAAGGCAACAGAAGAAGTGATGGATGGAAACTAATCAAGGAGAGAAGCAAACTAGAAATAAGAGATTTCCTGACAGAACAATTAATCAGTGGAACAACTTGCCTCCAGAAGTTGTGGGTGCTCCAATATTGGAGGATTTTAAGAAAAGACTGGACAATCATTTGACTGAAATGATATAGGGTTTCCTGCCAGAGCATGGGGTTGGATTAGAAGACCTCCAAGGTCCCTTCCAGCTCTATTCTGATTGATTGATTGATTGATTGATTGATTGATTGATTGATTGACATCCAAGGTCACTTCAAATACTGATTGTTAGGAAATGAGTATTACCTACCTTGTTGGGTTGGCAATCTATAAACCATCTATATAGCTTGAAGACTGCTGTATTGCATCATACTGTGTCCTGATTGGTTAGCTTTGTAGTCAATCTCCTTAAGAGGGAGCTAGAAACATGGTTTGTTTTTCTCTTTGCTGTTCTTGCTCTCTGATAATTCTGTATGCTACTGTTTGCAAATCCAGAATAACTGTTTATTGTGAATGACTACGACGACTGGCAAGAAGACTTTGTTATTGGATTATCCCTGGACTGTTGTTTTACTATCTCCTGCTTTATATGTGTATGACCTGGACTGTTTATTGGACTGTGCCTTACTATTTCCTAAAAGTAAACACAACTCAGTGTGTTTACACTGGGTTAATCTGTGTGTTGACTGTGTTTATTCGTATCTACTCTCAATCGCTTTCATGTGTACACCCTTGCTATTCAAGGGTTACTCTGCAAATTCCTTAACACTGATGTTCTGTTATTCTGTTATATATTGATTCTGTTATACATTGATTCCTGAAATAATTACAACATTGGGTATTCTTTTATTGAAAATATTAAATAGTGCATTCTTAGACTCATCATGAACATGAGCTCATCTGCTTGTCATTGTGTAGTACCTTTGCTCAAATATGCCATTTAATGAGGAAATGTAATTTTTCAATGTTTTGACTCATGATATAATATAGGATGAGGTCTGAAAATTACAGCATGGTGAAAGAATTCATTTTAACAGGTTTTCCTGGCATCCAGAAATGCAAGGTTCCTGTGTTCCTGATCATAACAGTCATCTACATACTAACTTCTTTGTATGGAAAGATTATTGACTCCACACCCCCATGTATTGGCTTCTGGGCAACCTTTCCTTCTCTGGACTTTGCTTCACCACTGTTATCATTCCCAAGTGATGTTCAATATAATCACAGTGATTTTTTTTTTCTTTTATGGGTTGCATGATGCAGATGTATTTCTATTTTTTCTTGGGAACTTCAGATTATATTTTGGTCTTTGATCACTACATGGCCATCTGTAACCCCTTGAGATATTTTGTTGTGGCCCACCAGTGGCCAGAGACTCAGACAGTGAGGAGATTGGGGAGGAACAAGGGCCGCTCCTGGAGTCTGGAGAAGGCTCTGATGGGTGCTCTGCATCGGAGGCACAGATGGGGCCAGGGCTGTTTGACATTTATCAACTACTTTCATAGTCGGAGATAAGTGAGGCAGAAGAATAGCTGGAACCTGTTCCTGATACATGCATGTGCAGAGCTGTCAGGAGAAGGGAACAATTAAGGAACAGGGGTCAACATGGGACTAAAAGCACAAGTAAACATTGATAGATTAATTATTCCAACTGTCAGGAAAATTCTCCTTAGTTCTAGGTTGCTTCTCTCCTTGATTAGTTTCCACCAATTGCTTCTTGTCCTACTCTCAGGCGCTTTGGAGAATAGCTTGACTCCGTCTTCTTTGTGGCAGCCCCGGAGATATCGGAACACTGCTATCATGTCACACCTAGTCCTTCTTTTCATTAAACAAGACATACCGAATTCCGGCAACTGTTCTTTATATGTTTTAGCCTCCAGTCCCCTAATCATCTTTATTGCTTTTAGCAACGTTTCTTTTAGGGAAAAAAAAAGACAAGTTATTAATCTCTTTTCTTTTTTTTAGAAAGCTTTCAAACAGCGTAGCCTATCATTTGGCCATAACATATCCATGAAACCCAAAAGATCGTCTATAAAATAATTTCCATGCTGATTGGTTGCTGATGGTGATGAAGAAACCAAGCAGAGTGTCAGGTTTTCAGGCTGTCTTCAAATAAATTGCATCGCAAACAAAGTCTTTTATAAAACATATTTCCATTTTATTAAGCACAGCACTTTTTACACTAACTCGTTGCAGCCGGCACTGACCTGCTGACCCAAAACCCCTCCTCTTCCTTCCCCCACTCCTCTGCATTCATTGGCCATCTTCCCAATCATTCACCCCTAATCTACTGCTCCAATTCAAAGAATTTTCCCCCTCCCATCCATCTCCTAGGGACATTATCTCCAGAGGAAATAAGTAGGTGAAAGGCAACCGTCCCATTACAGACGCCTGCATTCTCCTTCTTATGTCAGCACTAGGATAAATGCATCTTGACGTGCTGACACAGAGTACAGCAGATTAATAAGACTGAAAAAACAAAGGACTATGACATTCTTTCAGAGTGTGGTTCATTAATGAATCTATATGATAATGACTTTTTTAAAAAATTAATAATAATAATACTGGTAGCAATGAATTATTACAAGATCCCAAACTGAGTCAAAGATTGTCATATGGGAATGGAAGTCAACAAATTGGTTAGGGAAATCTTTGGAGGTGATCTGGGGAAATTGGTTGATGGTGAGCCAAGTCTATGGAAGGACCCAAAATAAATCTTGAAGAAATATAGATCTCACCACCAGTACCTCTCTCTATTCCACATGGAAAAGAAAATTACCAATGTTTGGACTTTGTTTTGCTACTTACAATGTGTTCAAATCCTTTGCAAAGTCAAGCCTTGGTGGCTCAGTGCTTAGAAGGCAGCTTTGCAGACAAATTCTGTCCACTGCCAACAGTTCGATGCAGTGGATTCAGCCTTCCATCCTTCTGAGGTCAGTAAAATGATGACCCTAGTTGTTCAGGGAAACAGGCTGACTCTATAAACCACTTAGAGAGGGCCGCAAAGCACTGTGAAGCTGTATATAAGTATAAGAGCTATTGGAATAGAATAGAATAGAATAGAATAGAATAGAATAGAATAGAATAGAATAGAATAGAATAGAATAGAATAGAATAGAATAGAATTTTTATTGCGATTAATCTACCTCAATACTGTTGTCTTAACTCTGCTTGCTCTCATGCAAGTTACACTAGCAGAAGGAAGGGAGGAAAAAAAAATCTTCCAATTCTTTCCGTCACAAGGTTCATGTTATTTTTTCAGATACTAAATTAAATTGCATAGAAGGCAGTGATCTGTGAAAAATGATTGGAACTGTTCAGTCTGCGTTGACACATCCTAGTCAAAATTAGATAGAAAAGGGGAATTTACTGAGAGTTCCTATTTCCTGAAGAAATGTATTCTCTTGAAGTTAGACTGAGAGGATGATCATTCACCTTCTTATACATTACTTATGCTTCAGTGCCATTGTAACTTTGGATGGTTGCTAAATGAATTGTTGTAAGCTGAGGAGGACCACCTGTACCTTAAAAATGATGGCACGAATCCCAATATATTCTTGATAAAACCTGAAAACAAATCTCCATTTATATTAACTATTCATGGAATCATTGATTTCTATATCCTACATCCAGGAATTGTGATGGCTTCACACATAATCAACAGCCAAAAGCTGATGTTAGGTTTGATGATTGCTCAAAATGAGAGAAAGAAAGAAATTTGCTTTGAACAATAGGAGGAGGAGGAGGAGATTTGAACCGAATAGAATTGTGATGTATACTCATTACTCACCGAAGCTCTGTTAATGCTTCTTAGCTTTTCTATACTAAATAGAAAAAGTCTTGAACATAGAGTCCTGTTTGAGATTCAGCTTTGTCAAATGGACAAAGACTTCACAAGAGCCATCAACCATTTTAAAGACTTCACAATTTCATTTGCAATTTTGTATTTCATCCCAGATCGATGTGGAACCATTGAAAGATTTCCCAACAGACACAGATGTGACGAGGATTACAAAATATTTTCTCTTTCAACAGAAGAGAATATTTGTAGCTCACGGTTGAACTGTGGAGTCCTTGGTTGTCTCTGAGTTTGGTTCTTTTCTTGCAGACATTTCATTACCCAATTAGGTAACAACATTATATAGCAATGCTGATAATGGGTATGCCTATTTGAGTAAAGAAAAGCCTGCAAGAAAGCAACCAAGATCAGAGAGCACCAAAGACTCTGTAGTTCTCTTTCAGAAGGAGAGATAATGGAAACACCTGGATACTTAGCATCACGCACCATGTTAGAAACTCATCCTTTTAGTCACTGCTTTCCACAAAGCTGTCTTGAATTCACTATTCCGGATTGTGTAGATGAAAGGGTTTAACATGGGTACAAAACTGGTGCGTACAAGAGAGATTCCCTTATTGAGTCGGGTGTCACCATGCGTTGAAGGTTTCAAGTACATAAGCATATCTGCTGTATAGAAAATGGTTAGAACAATAAGATGGGAAGCACAGGTGAGGAAGGCTTTGGACCTCCCAGTGGCCGAAGGGATCTGAAGTATGGCTTTTATAATGCGTGTATATGAAATCAGAGAGAACCCAAAGGAGCCCCACATTATAGCAGCACCATAAAGGAATCCTATTAACTCAATCACTATTGTGTCAGCACAAGCCAACTGCAAAACTGGACCAATGTCACAAAAGAAATGATCAATGATATTGCGCCCACAATAGGGGTACATCCACACCACGACCGCCTGAGGAAATATGAGTCCAAGCCCACCAATCCATGCCAGCAAAGAGAGTTTGAGGCAGAGTCCACTAGTCATAATGGTTTGATAATGCAAAGGTTTGCAGATGGCCACGTAGCGATCAAAAGACATGATTGTGAGGGTGATGAATTCCACAGCTCCCATTGTGAAGACCATGAAATCTTGGGCCATGCAACATGCAAAGCAGATGGTGTTTTTGCCGGAGAAGCTATTGAGCAACATCTTTGGGATCTCTGATGTTGTGGAAGCAATCTCAGCCAGGGAGAAGTTGAGGAGGAAGAAATACATTGGAGTATGGAGCTTAGGTTCCATGGAAACCACGATGATGATTAAGGAATGTCCTATAAGTGACAGAAGGTACATCAGAAGTAGGAGTATATAAAATCCCAGGTTCAGTTCATGAAATTCCGAAAATCCCAGAAGAATAAATTCATTGAAAAATGTAGCATTTGACATCTTGTTCTTCTTTTCTAAAACGATACAATAATTTATAGTAACATTATCATTTGTGGTGTAAGAAAGGTACATAATAGGATCTGAGCAAACGATAATCACATAAATGGCTGAAGTGAATTGCTATGCAGGGTTACTGAACCGTTTCATATTTTTTACTCACATAACTGTTGATTAATTAGTGGTTTTGGAAATATCACCACCGCTCTCAGAGAATCTGTGGCTATTTGATTCAGGTTGTGAGGGGAGACATGAAATTAATTTTTTCTTCATAAAATGCCGTCACCCATTTTACCTCACTGAAGTATTGCACACTATATGGAAGCTTTTCAGGGTTTGTTTTAATCTTTCTGAAATCTAATACAGGAATAAACAAAACTGACATAATCTTTCTTGTTTAATTTAATATTTTTGAAGGACAGCCTTCAAAAGTATGTTGACTTTAAAAAAAAAAAATTATTATACAGTTTTCTTCATTTTACATCACAGTTTCAAACTTTACAACAGCGATATACCGGTATATATCCATTTCCATTATATATTCTATTATGTCTCCTAATATACATTATTGTATTTGTTTTATTTTATATTTTTATAACATTCTACCATCATATTAATTACAATAAGTATTCTGTCTATCATTATACTTATATTTATTTCTAAGTTCTCATCCGTTGATCGTCTTTCATTGTTACTTTTCTAATATTTGCATCTACTCTCCAACCAATTGTACCATACGTCCCAAATTAAAAAGTGTTCTGTTTCTCCTTTATCTTTCATTTCCATTGTCAATCTATCTATCTCAGCAGAGTCTAATATTTTCTTTATTACCATTTCCTCAGAGGGTATGTTTCCAGTTTTCCAATTTTGAGCATATTCAATTCTAGCCACTGTTATTACATGTAGCATTAAGTATTAGATTTTTTAAAAAATTATATTTTCCTGTCAACATGCGTAACAGAAATAGGTCTGGTTTTAAATCTATTTGACTTTTTTTTTTTTTAATTGAGAGTATTAAACTTTGCAGGCAAACCCTTTCATCACTTCATTGTGGTATGTAATATTATCAGGTGCCTTCCCAAAGTGATTTAAAAAATGTACTGTCTATTCATGCAACATCTCACCTCTACACACACACACACTCAGAGAGAGAGAGAGAGAGAGAGAGAGAGAGAGAGAGACAGACAGACAGACAGACAGACAGACAGACAGACAGAGAGACAGAGAGAGAGACAGGATTAATTTACATTAAAAGATGTAGGAGTGGTGAGGAATATTTGTAGACAGGAATCAGTTGCAATTTGAAAGAATTTCTCTTTTATTCTATTACAAAAGAATTGTATTTCATAATTTGTATATCTGGAATTGGAATCTGTTTTTAGCCCTCTCTGATCAGTTACTCCAATGTAAGAACTGTACTCACTCTGTTTTTCAGTTAGTGAAAAGATTTCAAAACTGGGTGAGAAACCTTGCAACCAATTAATTCATGGTAGTAGACATCCTGACCATTTTCCTACTTTTCGATCTTAATCTTAATTTTTCCATTTACTCTTTCAATACCTACAGCCCTTACTCCATAATCATAATCATAAGTTTATTCATCAAGGACATATAAGATAACAGGTAAAAGTATAAACATAATTTGAATACATGAAAAGAGTAAGTAAAAAGGAATATTAGGACAGGGACGGTAGGCACGCTGGTGTGCTTATGCACGCCCCTTACAGACCTCTTAGGAATGGGGTGAGGTCAACAGTAGACAGTTTAAGGTTAAAGTTTTGTGGGGTTGGGGGTGAAACTACAGATTCAGGTAGTGCATTCCAGGCATTGACCACTCTGTTACTGAAATCATATTTTCTGCAATCGAGTTTGGAGCGGTTTACTTTGAGTTTGTATCTATTATTTACTTGTGTATTGTTGTGGTTGAAGCTGAAGTAGTTGTTGACAGGAAGGACATTGTGGCAGATAATTTTATGTACTATGCTTAGGTCAGATTGAAGTCGGCATAGTTCTAAGTTGTCTAAGCCCAAAATTTGGAGTCTGGTGGCATAAGGTATTTTATTGCGGGTAGAGGAATGGAGGACTCGTCTCGTAAAATATCTCTGGACTCTCTCTCAATTGTATTTATGTCTGATATGCAGTGCGGGTTCCAGACAGATGAGCTGTATTCAAGAATTGGTCTAGCAAATGTTTTCTATGCTCTAGTTAGTAGTACAACATTACCAGAGAAGAAGCTATGCAAGATTAGATTAACAACTCTTAATGCCTTTTTGGCAATGTTGTTACAGTGGGCTCTGGCACTTAGATATTTAGAAATGAGTACTCCATGTTAGGCAATATATTTCCCCGAGCACCAAGTAAAACAAACCCCTCATCCTTTTAAGGAATCAATCATTTAAGCTTCCTTTTCATCAGGGCAACTGTTTTCCATCCTTCTCTTTACCTCCTAATTTTCCTCTAATATACATTTAATTTACAAAAATCTCATTAAGTCATATAGCAAAAGCAGCAAAATGCAGCTATAAATTGGAAGTACAATTTCAGCTTTCACATCGCTTTCTGCATGCTCTGTCCAACTCAAAACAGCAGGGCTTTTTATATGCATACTTCCCAGGACAGATGCACACACAAAAAGCAGTGACTGTGATAGGGATCTTGGAGTCTTAGTGGACAATCAGCTAAATATGAGCCAGCAGTGTGCAGCGGCAGCTAAAAAAGCCAGTGCAATCCTAAATTGCATTAACAGAGGGATACAATCAAGATCAAGTGAGGTACTAATACCACTCTATGAAGTCTTAGTAAGGCATCCAGTTTCGGTCACCACACTATAAAAAAGTTGTTGAGACTCTAGAAAAAGTGCAGAGGAGAGCAACCAAGTTGATTAGGGGACTGGAGACTAAAAAATAAGAAGAACGATTACAGGAACTGGGCATGGCTAATCTAGGGAAGAGAAGGACCAGGGGAGACATGATAGCAGTGTTCCAATATTTGAGGGCTGCCACGGAGAGGAAAGGGTCAAGCTGTTTTCCAAAGCACCTGAATGCCAGACAAGGAATAATGGATGGAAACTGACCAAGGAGAGATTCAACCTAGAAATGAGAAGGAACTTTCTGACAATGAGAACAATCAACCAATGGAACAGAAGTTGCCTTCGGAAGCTATGGAAGCTTCATCACTGGAGACTTTCAAGAAAAGATTGGACTGCCATTTGTCAGAAATGGTATAGGGTCTCCTGATTGGGGGAGGTGTTGGACTAGATGACCTATAAGGTCCCTTCCAACTCTGTTAATCTGTTAATCTGTTAAATATGCACAGACAGATGACTTAGAGAAGCTTGGTGCCTTCATCTTACTGACATCAATGTTGAAAATCTCCACATATCAGCATTTGTCACCCAACCCCCAAATTACCATAAGTGTGAAAGACCTTACAATCCACATCAAATATAGAATCTTCTTTCTTACCTTGTAGGAAGCATCAAATACGTTCTGGAGACAGGTTTAGAGAGGAATGTTTCTACATATAACTCTGTTCAGTAACAGTGAAGAGTTGGAAAAAAAAATTCTCATGTGATTTCTTTATAGTTCCTCAGGGATAGCACAAGTGATGCCCTTCTTGCCAGTTAATAGTTCATGTACAGTGTAGAGTTTTTCAAAGGATGATATTCAAATAATGAAAATCAGTCAACCAAAAAAAAAAAGCATAGTCAAGCTGAGAAATGGAGATATGGACAGTAGATTGTTGGAGAAGATTTTTGAGATTCCCTTGGACTGCAAGGAGATCAAATCAGTCAATCCTAAATGCAATCAGCCATGGAAGGATCTGAAGCGCAATACTTTGGTCACCTATGGGAAGACAGGACTCATTGGAAGAGACCCTGATACTAGGAAAGATTTTTTTTTAAGTTTTTATTTTTATGTTTAAACAAACAATATATCATTATGTCAGTTTTGGAAGACAATTTTCTTTTTTGCTTGTTAACTGCCACATATTTTAGCTGGGGAAGTTGGGAGGGGTTTTTTGTTGGAGTGGTAGAAAGTTAGTCATAAGAACATTCCTTATTCAAGGACTTTTGCCTGCATCTGATGGAGACTGCCTGAAGATTGTATCCAGTTGAGTGTGAAGAATTGATTGGATAATGTTTTGTTTGTTTTTGTTTTTATTAAATTTATATACCACCCTACTCCCGAAGGACTCAGGGCGGTAAACAGGCACAAAATAAAATACATAGATACAAAAGTTAGAAACATAATTAAAACCAGATTAAATAATTTAGCCCGAGACAATTAAAAATCCCAATAATTTATAACAGATTAAAATTTCAATTTAAAAGAATTTTAAAACAGGAAGAAAATTAGGCCAGGCCGGCTTGCTGGAATAGGAAGGTCTTAAGAGCATGGCGGAAAATGCGCAGATCCGGGATCCTCCATATCTCTGTGGGGAGCTCGTTCCAGATAGTGGGTGCCATCACAGAGAAGGCCCTCCCCCTGGGGGCCGCCAGTCGACATTGTTTGGCTGATGGCACCCGGAGGAGCCCCTCTCTATGAGAGCGTACCGGCCGGTGGGAGGCTGTTTGTGGTAGTAGGCGGTCCCGTAAATAACCAAGTCCTAAGCCATGGAGCGCTCTAAAGGTGGTGACCAAGACCTTGAAGTGCACCCGGAAGACCACCGGGAGCCAGTGCAGCTCACGCAAGAGAGGTGTTACACGGGAGAGCCATGTTGCTCCCATAGCCACCTGTGTGTGATGTGATGAACTTGTGGGTGTGGGGCAGGGCTGCGAACTGTCAGCTGGGTGTGGAAAACCTGGAAGCTTTCAGATTCAGGTTTTCCCAGATGTGTCAACATGACATCTCTAATAAATTAGGCCTAAGAGCTTTATTTTGTTGGGGGTGTTCCTTGGAACCCTGACACATTAATTATTCAGTGTGTCATCTGAGTACATATCTTTCTGTCATCATATTCCCCCTTTACCATCATTTTCTTGCTACACTTCTGTCTTACTTTTACATTTTAATTTAATTTATTACAACATTTTTTCTTGCATTTATATTAATTTTTATTATATCTCATCTCTATCCATTGATAGAATTGCCCCCATACCCTGTAATACTCCGATTCTTCCTTTCCCTTAATTGCCAATGTTAATCTATTCATTTCTGCACATTTCAATATTTTCTTAATTACTTCTCCCTCTATAGGGATTTTTTCTGCTTTCCAATTTTCTGCAAATACTTTCCTCGCTGCAGTTATTACATTTATAATCAGATATATATTTTCTTTACTATATTTCTCTGATAAGATACCCAGTAGGAACAGTTCAGGTCTTAAATCAATATGTTGTTGTTTCATTTCCTCTAAGCATGTTCGAATTTTTACCCAATAGTTTCTCGCTTCTGGACATGTCCGCCACATATGATAATATGATCCTGGATGATACTAGGAAAGATTGAAGAGAAAAGGAAAAGGACACAGCAGAAGATGTGATAGTTGGATTGTGTCATCAACGCAGCAAAAGGAAAAGTATGATAAAAAGAATAAATATATTGATTTTACATGTATTAACTGCAGCCAGAAATATATTTGCACAACAATGGAAAAACGATGAGATCCCGACAGATCAGAGTGTAATAATAATAATAATAAAAATTAGAATGTGCAGAAATGGATAGATTAATGCTTACAATTAAGGAAAAAGAAGAAACTGAATACTTCTTGATATGGGACTTATTTTACCAATGGTTAGATTATAAAAACAGAAGTTAGAAATATGGGGATATAAAAAAAGGACAAATGTTACAAAGGAGATTTGTTAACGTAGATAGGTTAAGTATTATTGTTATTATAAAATTAATATTATTGCAATGAATACTACTGTAAACATCTTGATTATGACTGCCTAAAAATAATTGTACCCAGACAACACGGTTTGATTGAAATTTAATTTTTACATGTTATATAAATAAAATAAATAAAACATTTAAAAAAAGTTAAAAAGCAGATGAGAATGGAGATTTTATAGTATCCTTCCCCTGCCATGCCCACCAAGGCACACCCACCAAGCCATGCCACACCCACCAAGCCATGCCACACCCACCAAGCCACGCCCACAGAACCGATAGTAAAAAATTTTGAAACCCACCACTGGACGGATGGTGGTTGTTTAGCAATTTTTTTTAAAAAAAATAAAGAAATTAAAAAGGTGATTTGTTATGGTTTTATAAAACTATTAGCATTAATTAACTAAGTAGCAATGGAACTATTAGTTTGTACATGATGTACATTTGGTTTACTGCAAAACACCATCTTGTTTTAAAATTTAAATAAAAAACATAACAAGAGTCAGCTAAGAGTATTTGAAGAAAGAGCCTTGATAGTACAGTGGTTTAGTGCACCCTGTTATTAACACAGCTGCCTGCAATTTCTGCTGGTTTGAATCTCTCCAAGGCTCAAGGTTGACTCAGCCTTCCATCCTTTCTAAGGTAGGTGAAATGAGGACCCAGTTTGTGGGGGCAATAAGCTGACTTTGTATAAAATATACAAAAGAATGAAGGCTATTGCTTAACGCATTGTAAGCCGCCCTGAGTCTCCGGAGAAGGGTGGCATATAAATCAAATTTAAAAAAAAAGAAAAAAGAAGGGCTCAAAAATCATTTGGAAGAACATGGTTAATTCTCATCTCCTTTTTAACTTTTTTCTAATGTTTTATTTATTTTATTTATATAATGTAAAAATTCAATTTCAATCAAACTGTTGTCTGTGTACAATTATTTTTAGGCAGTCATAATCAAGATGTTTACAATAGTATTCATCGCAATAATATTAATTCTATAATAACAATAATATTTAACCTATCTACTTTAACAAATCTCCTTTGTAACATTTGTCCTTCTTTTATATCCCCTCCCCAATCAAGGGGAAGGTTACTGAAAAATTCCCATTTCCTCCCAATCAGGTGGGATTTGGGAGGCAGAGAATAGATGGGGGTGGGGCCAGTCAGAATTTTTACTACCTGTTCTCCGAACTACGTAAAATTTCCTCTATCATGTCTCCAGAACTGGTCAGAACCTGCTGAAACCCACCTCTGCATCCGTCTCATTCTTTTGTCAAGAGCCGTCTTAAATTCACTGTTCCAGATTGTTCCAGATGAAAGGATTAAACATGGGTACAAAGCTTGTGTGCACAAGCGATATGACTTTATTGAGTCGAGGATCACCACGTGTAGAAGGACGCAAGTACACGATCATGTCTGCTGTGTAGAAGATAATTAGAACTGTGAGGTGAGATGCACAGGTGAGGAAAGCTTTGGAGCATCCAGTGGCAGAAGAAATCCAGATTATAGCAGCTACAATGTGCCCGTATGATATCAGGGAGAGACAAAAGGACCTCCACATGAAACTGCTTCCTGGAGATCTCAGGGGTTCCATCCAACCACTTCACTCTCAGTCTTTCATTAGACTCAACACATTCACTCTGCCTTCATACTTTTGCTTGCAATTCAATTATCATCCAGTCCCTCAGTAAAGATCAAATCATCTCAGTATAATTTATTTGTGCCTATGGCTCATTTTTCTTTCTTTTCTTTCTTTTTAAAAAGTAATTTTTATTAATTTTTACCTTTAAAAACAGGGCGGGGGGAGGACAAAAACACAGTAAAAAAACAAGACAAACATAACAATATATACTATTTTTACAGCCTTCTGCATCGGCATATATATTCTGCTTTTGTATTCAACTCTTCTACTTTATCTTTCTATCTTTTATAACAACTTTGATAACTCTTATAACCACACTAGATACATATATTTACTTTATACTTGTTTACATAGTCAGTGATTTAACATTTATTTATTTATTGTTTATTTATTTATTGGTTCGATTTATATGCTGCCCCACTCCGGAGACTCAGGGCGGCTTACAATGCGTTAAGCAATAGCCTTCATACTTTTGTATATACCTGCTTAGTAGGGCTTTCGCACGCACCCCCCCAGTGGTGTTCTTTTTTATACAAAGTCATCTTATTGCCTCCACAAACCGGGTCCTCAGTTTACCTACCTCGAAAGGATGGAAGGCTGAGTCAACTTTGAGCCTGGTGAGATTTGAACTTGCAGTAATTGCAGGCAGCTGGTGCTAGTTAACAGCACTTTAGTCTGCTGCACCACCAAGGCTCTTGCTAACATTAACACTAGTTAGTAGCTTTTAGTTTTTATTTAATCGATATCAAATTAAATTTCCTATTTCTTATTTTGGTTTCTGTTTTCTAGCCACTCGTACATTTTATTTCACACTTTGTAGTAATCCAAATCTTCTCTTTCCTTTATTTCCATAGTCATTTTATCCATGCTGCGCATTCAATAATTTTTCTAATCACTATTTCCTCTGATGGTATGTTAATCTGTTTCCACCATTGTACAAGGGTAATCCTAGCTGCCGTTAATATGTGCAGTATTATATATTAAAAATTTTTCTCTATTTTTGGATCTATTATTCCTAATAGGAACAGTTCCAGTTTAAATTTTATCTTTTGTAGTGTAATTTCTTCCAGTCATCTCTTAATTTTACACCTGAATTTTTTTACCTTGGGGCACATCCACCACATGTGATAGTATGCTCCTAATTTATGGCCACATTTCCAACATTAGGGTATTAAATCTGGAAACATTTTGGCCAATCTCACTGGAGTATGGCTCAGTTTTCAATCAGATGATTTTTATTTACTCTTTATTTAAAAAAAGAATTTATCTCACTCCTCCATTATACACCAGTGTATTTGAAGTTCTTTATAAAATTATACTTTCTTAAAGGGAAATTTTTACATCACTTGCAGTACCCCTGAGGACCTGTTAAGAAATCACATAAGAGGGAAAAAATCTTTCAGTTATTAACACTTACTAAACAGAGTTATATGTAAGGCTTTTCCTTGTTAATATGGTCTCCAGAACACATTCAATGGTGACGAAGAAGGTAAGAACAGAGATTATTTATTTGATGTGGACTGTAATCCTGGTTAAAGACTGTGCCCTTATCAACAGCTGTAAAACTGATGTTTGTGAGGAAAAAAATCAACTTTTTTTTCTGTGCTCAAAGGAGAAAATCTTTACAGGTGGAAGCTGTGATGATAGGTAGCTAAATAGCTAACCAGAAAAAGAGCGTGTGTGAGACAGAGATGATAGAGAGATGATAGATAGATAATAGATAGATAGATAGATAGATAGATAGATAGATAGATAGATAGATGATAGATTGAAAGAAAGAAAGAAAGAAAGAAAGAAAGAAAGAAAGAAAGAAAGAAAGAAAGAAAGAAAGAAAATAGAAAATAAATAGAAAATAATAGAAAATAGAAAATAATAGAATAACAGACTCGGATGGGACCTTGGAGGTCTTCTAGTCCAACCCGCAGCTTAGGTAGAAAACCCTACACCACATCAAACAAATGGTTATCCAATCTCTTCTTAAAAACTTCCAGCGTTGGAGCATTTACAACCTCTGGAGGCAAGTTGTTCCACTGATTAATTGTTCTAACTATCAGCAAAGATAGACAGAGAGATGATAGATAGATGGATAGATAGATAGATAGATAGATAGATAGATAGATAGATAGATAGATAGGGAAATACAATATTATGCCTTTTTTTTAATATTCCTCAAAGTATTTCATTCTTCTAAAACGGGGAGGGGCTTCCCACATCCCAAAGGTGCTTGCTTCCTAAAGGGAACTGAACGTTCTTATTTTGCTTGAAAATGTTTTGCTTCTCATTCAAGAAGCTTCTCCAGAACTGAAAAAGTGAGAGAAAATAGTTCCTCTTTGGAAGCTTAAAAATAGGTTACTAACTGCAACCTGCTAAAGAAACATTTTAGGAATGTTTTGGCTTTGGAGCTCTTTCAGTCAATGGGATCTTTACCTGGAATCTCATTGTGTGTGTGTGTGGGAGGTAGTAGTGACAAGAAGATTCCAGAGAAGGAAACAACTGCTTTGTGTCAAAGGAAGGAAGCACAACATTCAGAGTCCCAAAGATGCAATGAAGCACCTTTTGGTTTTCTTTTTAACCTTTGCACTGCACAGTCCTATCAGTTCTTCTTCTTTAATGCTCAAATCATTTTCTCCCTCCCTCCCTCCCTTCTCCCCTTCTCCTCCCCCACTCCAAATAAGTAAGATGAAATATGGGATTATAGGGGCTAAATTTAAAAGCAAAGATTACTTGGAGCTAATATTAATTGCCCCCACAGTAAGTCAAGATTCAAAATTCCCAAATCCTGTTTCCAGGCAATTCCAATCACCGTCATATCAGTCAAATAATAACAATAACAACCGAAATCACTAAAAAAAGAGTTGTCCCAACAGAGAATCTGCTTGAATTTTAAAGCTGGCTATTCTGTTATGAAGAAACTCTCAAGTCTTTGGAATGCCTGTTTTCTTAGTCACTGGTTTCAGATGTTTTGAATTTTCCACATCATCTTACAAATGTCTACCATCTTTTATGCATACAAATTGTGAACATGGAGACTGGACAATTTTATTTGCATTTATTTAATCTAATTGGCACTCAAAAAGTATTGAGATGGTTGTGAAGGTTTACAGTAGCACATTCCAGGTTCAAAGAATAAGATTGATGTCGGTAAAAGTTTGTCTGATTGTTCAGATAAAATTAAGATATTTCTACTTCAATGACTATACCTTCTTTAGTCTTTCTTTTGCTTTTTTAGCCATCATCATCTGAGCATATTAAGACTATTCCCATATGAGATTTCAGCTATCAATCCTGTATGTCAATGTTATTTGATGCCTTCCCAATTAAACATCTTTCTTTCTTTATGGAAATTCTTGGTCAACCAGGTCATGGTTGATTCAAAGGTGCTTTTTTCAAAAGATATAACTGCACTTTCTTTGTTTTTCCTTGAAGATGTTTTGCTTCTCATCCAAGAAGCTTCATCAGTTCTGACTGGATGGTGGTGTGGGTGGGCGGGGGATGGAAGGATTAATTCTGTAAGGAAGAACTAATAGTACCATCCTCCCCATGCCATCTAGTAGGAACTGATGAAACTTCTTGAATGAGAAGCTAAACACTTTCAAGGAGAAACAAAACAAAATCCAGTTGCCTTTTGAAAAAGTGCCTTTATTTAGTAAGATATTTTTCTGCTGAAATGTGTTCTTCTTTTATTCCAGGAAAAAAAGAATATGGGCAGTGTAACTTCTGAAATATCAGTCCAAACCCTGAAATCTAATGTGGTGCACCTGAATTTTGACATTACGTTAGTGACTTTCCATATACTTCTTGGCATAATATATTGCAAATGACAAAATGCATTTCCTTTTTTTCATTAAATGTGTAGGTGTTATAACAATAATAGTCAGTTTTCCAGACAGACAAATTTAGATAAATAGAAGATTTCAGAAATTTTAAATACACTGTGCTTCCTATACCCTTCTTTCTGGGATTTTTCCTACACCCTTCCTTCCTGGGATTTTTTTCTTCATTTGTTTCTGTTTCTTAACTTTATTTGTAAATGTAATGCACACGTTAGCTGTATTTTCTTGAAATACTAGAAGTTATCAGAGCTACCACTGAGAAATCATTGACAATTTTGAAACGATGGAGCCTAGGAATATGTCCACAGTAACTGAATTCATCCTATTAGGAATTCCTTTTCTGTATGATTTTCACCGAGTCTTCTTTGTGGTGGGTCTGTTCATGTACCTTGTAACCATCCTTGGAAATGGCTTCATCCTCATCATTGTGGCAATGGAGCCAAGACTTCAGACCCCAATGTACATCTTCCTGAGCAACCTTGCTTTCCTGGAGATCTGCTATACCTCCACTGTGGTACCCAAATTGCTACAGACGTTTATACAAACCAAGACGACCATCTGCTTCCACTGTTGCCTCACTCAAGGATTTTTTCACTTCTGTTTTGGTACTACGGAGCTTTTCATCCTCACCGCTATGGCCTTTGACCGCTATCTGGCCATCTGTAAGCCCCTTCAGTATCCCATCATGATGTCCAAGCAGGTGTGCCTTCAAATGTCTTTGGCCACCTGGTATGCCGCCTTTGTGATTATCTTTTTTCATTATTTTATGGTTTGGAGATTGCCGTTCTGCGGGTCCAATGTCATTGACAGTTTTTTCTGCGATATCGGTCCCCTGTTGAGCCTTGCCTGTGCGGACACCCATTTCATTGAGTCTCTCAGACTGTTTACTGTTGCCTTTGTAATCGTGATTATGACCTTGCTTCTCATGATTCTGTCCTACGTTTTCATTATTGCCACCATCCTGCGCATTCCCTCCGCCGTAGGGCGGAAGAAGGCCTTCTCCACCTGCACATCACACCTGGTGGTGGTGTCCATATTGTATGGAGCTCTTGTCTTCATGTACGTGAGGCCCAATGTCCAGTCCTCAGACCACCTGACAAGGACTGTGGCGGTCTTGAACACCACTCTTACCCCAATGCTGAATCCTTTCATATACACAATTCGGAACGCCGAAGTCAAAAAAGCCATCCAGAATGCAATACGTAAAAAGAAAGGGACCTTAAATTGAGACCATGATTGGAACAATAGTTCCAGGACTCTCACATGTAGTAGGAATGAGATGAAATTTAGAAAATGGTGGCATCGGTGACAGTTTGAGTGACACACTCAGAATTCAACTGGCAATAATTTCAGTCTTAAAAACACCATTTGTTTTTAGAGTTTGTAGTACAGGTAGTCCATGACTTATGACCACAATGTGAGTCCAACCATTTTGTTGTTGAGACAATTGTTAAGTGAGGTTTGCCCCACATTACTCTCTTTCTTGACACGGTTGTTAAATGAATCACTGCAGTTAAGTTACTAATGCAGCAGCCCGCATGGTTTTATGCAGATTCTGGTGTGCACATGTGAGACCTCTCCTGCGGGAGCTCCATTGGTTAACGATTTGTTTCCGGGTGCAATTCAAGGTGTTGGTTGTCACCTTTAAAGGCTCAAGGTTGACTCAGCCTTCCATCCTTTCTAAGGTAGGTGAAATGAGGACCCAGTTGTGGGGGCAATAAGCTGACTTTGTATAAATATACAAAAGTATGAAGGCTATTGCTTAACGCATTGTAAGCCGCCCTGAGTCTCCGGAGAAGGGCGGCATATAAATCAAATTAAAAATAAATAAAAAATAAAAAAATAAAGTCCTTCATGGCTTGGGGCCAGGTGATCTGAGGGACTGTCTCTTACCGGTCACATCTACCCGACCCATCAGATCAGGGAGGCAGGGAATGTTGCGGATCCCATCCCCGAGAGAGGTACACCTGGTGGGATCTAGATGAAGGGACTTCTCCATGTTGGCTCCCTTCTCTGGAACATCATTCTCCGAGAGATTAGAATGGCCCCCACTCTAACACTCTTCCAGAAGGTGCTGAAGACCTCGTTTTGCCAGCAGGCCTGGGAAACCCAGAGCATGATGAAGCCCATTAAATGGCTCATGTGATCTGCTTGTGGCAAGGTGGGGGGTGGGGTTAATTGTATTATATTATAATATATTAATTTATTTGATTCTTTTTATTAGTTTTATTGTTTTAAATCAGGTTTGAAATTCTGTAAGCCACCTTGAGTCACCATGGGCGAATAGGCGGCTGTTTTGACCCCGACTCCTGAGCCTGTCCTAAAAGAGGAAAAGGACTCAGAAGGTGATGGGGAGGAACTGATAAGGCCTCCCTCTCCAGGACCCTCCTCTCTGGCAATGCCTCAGTTTCCATCCGAAGGCCAAGAGGAACAGCCTGGGATATGCCAGGAAGAAAGCATATCGAAACAACAACAGATAGGGAGCGAGGATGATGAATCCTGGCTTGATCCCTGGCAGCGTCGGAGGGAGAAGCGTGCACAACTATGAAAGAGGCGTGGTAGGCCAGAGATTGAGCTGAGTCACTGAGCCACACCCCACAAGGAATAAAAGTGGGTGTGATTGCTCTTCAGGCTTTGTGACGGTCAAAGTTAAAAACCTGAGAGTCACATCGCGTTACCTAAAATCTGGCTTGTGCATATTTGGATTGGGCCTTGGTTAACTCTTCCTTCATGGATTACTTTTTTCTACTGAACCGGACTGAGGATAAACTCTCTCTTGCTGACTGCGAGTGAAAGCTGACTTGGCAGGCATTTTGCAGTTTACTGCCAAAACTCTTATCTGCGAGGGTTTCTAGTCTGATTGCTTAATACAATCTTGGAAGGCATGCCTGGTTGTGCATTTGCCTGTGTGGGGAAGGGGGACAGAACAGGCAGCAATATAAATTCAATAAATAAATCAACAAACAAATAAGAAAACAAACAAACATGGTCATTAAGTGAATCAGGCTTTCCCACTGACTTTGTTTGTCAGAAGGTCACCAAAGGGGATTACGTGACCGCAACCGTCATAAATACGAGTCAGTTGTTAACTGTCTGAATTTTGAGCACATGACCATGGGGATGCTGCAAGGGTCATAAGTGTGAAAAATGGTCATAAGCAGGGGTGAAATCCTACTGGTTCAGACCGGTTCGGGCGAACCACTATGGTTTATGGGCATAAGTTCACCAGACCAGTAGTAATTACTCCTCCTTGGCCCCACTCACGTCTGACTGGTTGCCGCTCACCTCTTCCAGCTGCTCGATATTCCACAGAATTCAATGTTAAATGCAGCGGAGAGAATGCTAACTTTTCTCCCTCCATTCAGAACGAAGCTGCTGCAGTCTGTCCCTTTTAAGGTAGTCTCCAGGAGGGAGGGTGCCAGGAGGGAACCATAAAGGTAGCAGCAGCTCCGTTCTGAATGGAAGGAGAAAAGTTAGCATTCTCTCTGCCACAGAATTCAATGTTAAATGCAGCGGAGAGAATGCTAACTTTTCTCCCTCCATTCAGAACAGAGCTGCTGCAGCCTGTCCCTTTTAAGGTAGTCTCCAGGAGGGAGGGGGACAGGGGGGAGCAGCTGGAATGGAGCCATTTTTGTGAAAGGCAGGAAAATGGGGAAGGGGATTTTCCTGCCTGTCATCCATTCCTCAATCTCAGTACAGACCGAGGGAAGGATGGTAAGCAGGAATATTCCCCTCCCCATTTTCCTGCCATTTGCAACAAGGAATGGCTGGGAGGGGCCGGTGAGGAGCCCCTTGATGTGAGTGATGTCGAGTTGGCCACGCCCACCCAGTCACATGACCTCCCCCAACAAGACATGCCCACAGAACCGGTAGGGGAAATTTTTTAATTTCACCCCTGGTCTGTTTTTCAGTGCCGTTATCACTTCAAACGGTCACTAAAGAGTTGGTTGTAATTTGTGGACTACCTGCACATATGCTCAGGGTTTCTAAATCCTGAACATGTCAACAGCATTTGTTATGATTCTTTTGTGTATAATCATAAACCTTAGTAAGAAATAAACTTTTTTCTATGAAGGATAATGTATTTTGTCCTGCATTTGTTGGAATTTATATCCCAACTTTCTTCTCGAGTGGCACCCAAAAACCAAATAAATTAAAAGGTGGGGTGGAATCATTTATTCCAAGCATATATATATATATAAGACAACAAAAATATCCAGAGAATTAGCAAAGCTCAGATCAAACTGTATTATCATTTTGACATGCTTGTCTTTTATCTGTTGATTAGATTAGATTAGATTAGATTAGATTAGATTAGATTAGATTAGATTAGATTAACAGAGTTGGAAGGGACCTTGTAGTTCATCTAGTCCAACCCCCCCCACCCCCTAAGCAGGAGACCCTACACCATTTTTGACAAATGGCAGTCCAATCTCTTCTTGAAAGTCTCCAGTGTATGAAGCTCCCACAACTTCCGAAGGCAACTTCTATTCCATTGGTTGATTGTTCTCACTGTCAAAAAATGTCTCCTTATTTCTAGGTTGAATCTCTCTTTGATCAGTTTCCATCCATTATTCCTTGTTTGACCTTCAGGTGCTTTGGAGAATAGTTTGACCCCTTCCTCTCTGTGGTAGCCCCCCAAATATCAGAACACTGCTATCATGTCTCCCCTGGTCCTTCTCTTCTCTTCACTAGACTAGCCATGCCCAGTTCCTGCAACCGTTCATCATATGTTTTAGCCTCCAGTCCCCTAATCATCCTGGTTGCTCTCCTCTGCACTTTTTCTAGAGTCTCAACATCTTTTTAATAGTGTGGTCACCAAAACTGGATGCAGCATTCTAGGTGTGGTCTTAATAAGGCTTTATAGAATGGTATTTGATCTTGATTGTATCCGTCTGTTAATGCAATTTAGGATTGTGTTGATTTTTTAAATAAGAACCTTGGCAGTACAATGGTTTAAAGCACCCTGTTATTAAGACCAGCTGCCTGCAATTACTGCAGGTTCGAATCTCGCCAGGCTCAAGGTTGACTCAGCCTTCCATCCTTTCTAAGGTAGGTAAATTGAGGACCCAGTTGTGGGTGCAATAAGCTGACTTTGTATAAATATACAAAAGGATGAAGGCTATTGCTTAGCACATTGTAAGCCGCCCTGAGTCTCCGGAGAAGGGCGGCATATAAATCAAATTTAATAATAATAATAATAATAATAATAATAATAATAATAATAATAATAATAATAATAATTTAAAAACCCCAGAATGAACGTCACTAAATGAATGATTCTATGTCAAGAGCTACCTGTATGGATTTTTTTTTCACCAAATATTTCAAGTTTGACTCTGCCATAGTATCGACATGGAACGAAGCTCTTTGGTGTCGTCACAATGAACATCTGCACACACAAAGCACAGTGCGTGGTTTGTGTTTTTTCCCAATGAATGGCATGAAATTGACTATTGCTTGATTACAGTTAATGTCAGGATTTCCACCACGTTCCTGCAAATCTGCCTGTCGTTTACTGCTAGATCAGAAGAGTAAATCTGAACCCTCTTTTCAGACAAAAACATAGTTGAGCCCTTGTTTATTTGTGAATATTTTTTATTTATTTATTCAATTTCTATATCCCCCCAACTCAACCAATAGGCTCTGAGCAACTTATAATAAGAGATGTAACATGTTGTTATTCTTGGTTTTCCCATTCACACTTGAACACTTACCCATCATTCTGTTCTCATTCATTCACTCACTCACTCATTCATTCATTCATTCCATCAATTGTTCATTTGTTCATTCATTTATCAGATTGTTAGACTGCCCTTCTCCCTCAAAGGGGATGTTAAATAAACATCATTCAAAGAGTAAAAATTCTTTACAAAACAGAGAAAATATATAAATCACGTCACATATACTATCTTTGTTAGTCATCCTGGCTTAATTTCCCATTCATTCTTGACCCTAACTCTTTTTTTTTTAAACAAAACTTTATTATTAAAAAAAACATTTAAAACATACAAGTTTCTCTCAATCAAGAAACAAATTTACATATACAGTACATAAACTTCACCTATTGACTGATTTCCATTATTCTATATACCTATATTACATGTATTATATGTACATATATACAAACATACAGTAAGATATTTCATATTCTATCCCTCTGACAGTGCTGTTTTTTGTTATATTAATTTCTTCTAAATTCATCTCTACCCATTTCCTTTCCTCTGGTTTATCCATTGGTACCATCTATTCCATATTGCATAATATTTAGAGTCCTCCTTATCCTGTAACTCTAAAGTTAGTTTGTCCATTTCTGCACATGTATATATTTTTTATATTAGTTCCTGGTCAGTTGGCAGTCGATCGCTTTTCCAAAATTGTGCTAGCACTATTCTTGCCGACGTGATTATATGAAGTATTATAGTATTATATTGACCCTAACTCTTAATAAAATGAATTAATCTCACTCTTTCACTATACACCAGGGTGGAAACTTTTATATCACAGGCCCCCTGAGGACCTGTTAACAAATCACATAAGGGGGAAAAAAAACCTTCCAGCTATTCACACTTACTAGTTATATGTAAGGCTTTTCCTTGTTAATACGGTCTCCAGAACACATTCAATGGTGACTAAGAAGGTAAGAACAGAGATTATCTGTTTGATCTGGACTGTAATCCTGGTTAAAGGCTTATCAATATCTGTAAAACTGATGTTTGTAAGAAACAACATTTTCTGTGCTCAAAGGAGAAAATATTTACATGTAGAAACTGTGATGATAGATAGCTAAATAGCTAGTCAATAAGAGAGAGTGTATGAAACAAAGAGAGTGTCAGCTTTGGAAGCCATATTAAGCCAGAAGCTTCCATGCTGCCACCTTCTCATGTGTGGGAAAGAAGGAGGGAGGATTTAGTAGAGGGTTTGTCTGTAGACATAATAGCATTCTTCCTGTCAGTCAAGGTCAGGGCGATCCTGCATCTGGATAAGGAGTGGTTGGAGTGATGTCTTGAGATGGGATGGCGATTGATTGCAGCATGTGATCGACTGAGGAGTGAGGGGATGGTTTTGGGAGTTTTGACTTACTGAGGGAAAACCTGAACCTCTCAGATTCGGGTTTTACCAGATGTGCCAGTTTACCTATTCTAGTATGTAGAACTTTGAAAAATGCTTGCTTCAGAGATTTTACTTGGAGTTGGGTTTTTTTCTGGAACTCTGGCAGAGAGATGATAGATAATAACAGATAGATAGATAGATAGATAGATAGATAGATAGATAGATAGATAGATGGATGGATGGATGGATGGACGGACGGACGGACGGACGGACGGACGGACAGACAGACAGACGATGTACAGATAGATAAAGGATGGATATTTATTTATTTATTTATCGGTTCGATTTATATGCCGCCCTTCTCCGGAGACTCAGGGCGGCTTACAATGCGTTAAGCAATAGCCTTCATACTTTTGTATATATCTGCTTAGTAGGGCTTTCGCCCCCCCCCCCCAGCCGTGTTCTTTTTTTTACAAAGTCAGCTTATTGCCCCCACAAACCGGGTCCTCAGTTTACCTACCTCGAAAGGATGGAAGGCTGAGTCAACCTTGAGCCTGGTGAGATTTGAACTTGCAGTAATTGCAGGCAGCTGGTGTTACTTAACAGCACTTAGTCTGCTGCGCCACCAAGGATAGATGATAGATTGATAGATGATAGAGATAGATTGATGATAGACAGATAAAAGATGATAGATAGATAGATAGATAGATAGATAGATAGATAGATAGATGAGAGGGAGGGAGGGAGGGAGACAGGGAGGGATGGAGAGGGGGAGAAAGACAGTTTCTCCAAAAATAAGACCCAACTGGAAAATAAGCCGTAGCATGATTTTTCAGGATGCTCATAATATAAGCCCTACCCCCCAAAATTAGCCCCAGTTAAGATTGTCAGCCAGACAGATGCATTTAGTACCTTGTTTCCCCAAAAATAGACCTAAGTGGAAAATCAACCCTAATGCTCCCTTTGGAGCAAAAATTGATATATGATCGTGTCTTCTTTTCAGGGAAACAAGGATGGATGGATGGATGGATGGATGGATGGATGGATGGATGGATGGATAGATGGGTGGATGGATGGATGGATAGATAGATAGATAGGTAGGTAGGTAGGTAGGTAGGTAGGTAGGTAGGTAGATAGATAGATAGATAGATAGATAGATAGATAGATAGATAGGCAGGCAGGCAGGCAGACAGGCAGACAGGCAGACAGGCAGACAGACAGACAGACAGACAGACAGACAGACAGATGGCTCAAAATATTTTATGTATGTTGAAGCATTTTTCACATCCATGCTCACATTGTTATGGAGGAGAGTGGTGCTATGATTTAATGAAAGAAATGTGCAAAGCTCTGTTGAGTTTATAGTGCGGGAGAACTTTTAAAAGATTAACAATGCCCTAAGAATTCAAAGCTGAATATCAAAGAGGACTGTATGTTCAATGACTTTTTCTATTTAGCATAGACAAGCTAAGAAGCCTTAACAGAGCTTCAGTGAGGAATGAGCATACTTCACCATTCTATTTGGTTCAAATCTTCTCCTTCTTTAAGGGATCAGACATTGAGAACAATTGCTCAATGGAATAATGTGCCATTTGGAGTTTTGGGTGCTCCATCACTGGAAGTTTTCAAAAATAGACTGGAAAACCATTTGCCTGGGATGCTTTAAGGCTCCTGACTTTAGCAGGGGGTTGGTCTTGAAGATTTCTGATTCTAGCAGCTTAAAGATTTATTCAAGTATAGATCATTCCATGGGGGAAAACCTGAATGGACCAGCAGTAAAAATAAAAATTAAAGCAAAAAAAAGAAGAAGTTGCTCCGACCTCGCAACAGAGAACCCATAGCTTCTACATGAAACAGAGCCTGAAGATGACAGGGTTGTGAGCCTGTCGAAACATTGCTATAAGAAAAACTTTTAAAGTCACTGGTAGGATTTTAGCTGAGGACCTTGCAGAGTGCTCTGTAAGGATTTTTAGAAGATTTAAAGCTGGGATGTTAACCAGGATTTTAAATATTTTAACCAATTTATTTACAATGACGTTTTTAAAAATTTGGCACAATAATATTAGATTAAGGCAAGCAAGAGCCTAAAGATGTGTTTTTTTGGATTTTTGTTTTTTTATTGCCACCTTTGGTTTTTTCTTTTTCTTTTTCTTTTTTCTTTTTTATTCCTTTCCCCTTTTCATATTAAGGATTAAAATCTGGAAGAAAACTGAATTTGAATTTGAATTGATTGTTTTTTTTTTCTTGGTTTTTTTTAATATTATTTTCCTTTCTTTCTTTTTTCCTTTTTACTTGTCTTTTGTAATACCTTTTCCTTTTTTTCTTTTTTTCTTCTCCTTTTTGGTCCTTTTTCTTTCTATTCTACTTGCAACCTGATTGGATTACAAAATGAGTAGAAAAGTTGCAACAGTGGGAGCAGCAGCGACTACACCATCCTCTTCACCATCTGGAAGTCAACGTACTATTCAAGCAATGTTGCAACAGGAGAAAGAGAAAGAATCATTGACTCAAATGATTTTACAAACCCTTCAAAGGATGGAACAGCAATTACTGAAGACAGACGAAAAAGTTCAGCAGATGGAACAACAACTGCTTAAAACAGATGGAAAGGTGGTCAATATCCAACAAACAAAGTCAAAATTGAAGAAAGGTTGATAAAACTGGAAGAAAAAGATGATCAAAAAGAAGAAAAAAATAAGGAAATAGAGAGCAGATTGGGAGAGATTGAACAAGAAACAACTGCTTCAATTGGATGGGAGATGGATCGAGCAGAATTTTTCTTAAGATTTCAAAATGTGGAAGAAGAAAAAGGGAAAAATTTGGCAGAGGTTATGAATGGGATATTGGCCGAAGCTCTAGAAATAACTAAAGAGAAGATGATGGATGGGATTGATGAGATTTATCGCATTCATACCAGATATGCAATGCGCAATAAACTGCCAAGAGAAGTACATATAAGATTCACAAAGATATTGATCAAAACACAAATTCTCCAGGCAGCCAGAGATAAGACTTTGAAATACAAGGGGAAAGAAGTGACAGTTTTGAAACAAATACCAAGAAAAGTGAGAGACCTGAGAACAGGATACCAATTCTTGACAAAAATTTTATTGCAAAAAGGAATTAATTATAGATGGTTAATTCCAGAAGGATTAGTTTTGACATGACAACTTCAAAGATACAGGTTGAACACAGTTGATAAAGCTAGAGCTTTCTATGATGAATTCTTTAAAGAGAAAGAAACTGAACTAGGAGTTGAAACTCAATCTGCAGTGGTCCCAATAAAATTTACAGAAGAAGAACTGGCAATGCTTGAGTCAACAGAAGGAGCAGTTGGCGGAGTTGTGGAATATAAGGAGCAACGGGAAGTTAGATCAACTAGAGCAACAAAACCTACATATAAAGTATGAACATGGAAAAAAGAAAATTAATTTTAATAAATGTAAATGGACTTAATTCGACCAATAAAAGAAGAAAAGTATTTCATAAATTAGAGAAATTAAAATTTGATATAATTTGTTTACAGGAAGTACGTATTAAAAAACAACATGAAGAATTATTGATTCAGCCAAAACTTGGGAAAACTTTTTTATCCTTGTCACAAAGCAAAAAGAGAGGAGTTGCTCTATATATTAGAAATACAATAACAGCAAAACAGAAATATGCAGATTCAGAAGGTAGAATATTGATAGTAGAAATAATTGATAATAATACGAAACTTCTTCTGGTAGCAATATATGCCCCAATCAATAATCAAAGTGACTTTTACAGGAAACTTCATAATAAAATAATTGAAATGGACTATGACAATATATGTATGATGGGTGACTTTAATGGAATTGTGGACGAAAAACTGGACTATAAAACACACAAAATATTAAGACACACTAGAAAGATGCTACCGAGATCCTTTTTTAAAATGGTAGAGGAAATAAATCTGAAAGATATATGGAGGGAGAGAAATGGGCAAAATAGATAATATACTTTTTATTCTGACCAACACTCATCTTGGTCTAGACTGGATATGATATGGACAACAATGGACTTGATTCTAAACATTGAACAAGTGAAGATAGAATCAAATTTGTGGGCAGATCATAATCCTGTGACTGCCATTTGGAAAGGGCGGAAAGGAAGAGCTAGATGGACCTTAAATAATACAATATTAAAAGAGAAAGATTTTGTACAGAAAATGAAAAGAGAGTTGGATTTCTTTTTTAAGGAAAATAAGAAAGAAGAAACATCGATACAAAATTGTTGGGACACAATGAAGGCCTATGCCAGAGGATTAATTATAGATTATACTAGGAAAAGAAATGGGAAGAAAAGACAAGCTTTTAAAGGACTGACTGACGATTATAAAAGATGTGAAAAGGAACTCCAGAAAGATCCATACAAGAAAGATGTTAAAATTAAAATGGACATAATAAAACATAAAATAAACTTGCTGGAAAAGGAAGATCTAGGTCAAAAAATAAGAATCACCAAACAGAATTATTTTGAAAATGCAAATAAGCCTGGAAGATGGCTAATTTATAAACTGAAAAAGGAGAGAGAATCAAGGAAAATAACACAATTACTTGATGACCAAGGACAATGTAAATTTGGCAATAAAGAGATGGGGAAAATCATACAGGAATATTATAGACAGCTTTATAAAAAAGAGATAATAGAGGAGGAAAAAGTGATAAGGTATTTACAAAAAGCAAACCTACCACAGATTCCCAAGGATATTGAGGAGATGATGGAAAGAAATATTACGATGATGGAATTAACAGAGGCAATTAAGAAGCAGAAGAATGGAAAGGCACCAGGACTAGATGGCTTGCCGGTTGAGTATTATAGGACGCTACAAGAATCCTTAAACCTTCCATTACTAGAAGTTATGAACAAAGTAATGACAAATAAGGAAATACCCAAATCATGGACAGAGGATTATATCACATTGATCCATAAAGAAGATACAGACCCACAACTAATTAAAAATTATAGGCCTATATCCTTGCTAAATTCAGACTATAAAATTTTTGCTTCAATACTGGCAGAATTTCCTACCCAAAAGACGAATTAGAGATATAAAAATAATACTGAATACTCTAGAATATTATGAAGCGCACCCTGAAAAGCAGGTGGCTTTGATATTCTTAGATGCTCAAAAAGCATTTGACAACATGAACTGGCGATTTATGACTTTACAAATGGAAGAGATAGGCTTTGGTAGGAAATTTATTCAGGCAATTGAAGCTATATATTCCAAACAGAAGGCGAAGGTTATGATTAATGGAGAGTTGACTGATTTTATTGAGATACAAAAAGGTACTCGTCAAGGATGCCCATTGTCCCCATTGTTGTTTATTTTGACACTGGAAATTTTAAATAGAAATATTAGAGAAGAAAAAAAGATAAAAGGTATGAATATTCGAAAAGAAGAATACAAACTACAAGCTTTTGCTGATGACCTGGTCTTTATTATTGAAGAACCACTAGCATCTATTAAAACAATGATAGAAACTATTGGAGAGTTTGGGGAAGCTGCCGGTTTGAAAATTAACGAAGACAAGACAAAAATAATGACTAAAAATATGTTAAAAAAACAAAAAGAAGAGTTGATGGAGATTTCCAAGATGCAGGTCACAAACAAGGTAAAATATTTGGGGATACACTTGACACCGAGGTGTAGTTCACTTAAAGAAAATAACTATAATAAGCTTAAGCAACAGATAGGTTTAGACTTGCTGAAATGGGGAAACTTGCAGTTATCTATGATTGGTAGGATTGCAACTATTAAGATGAATATTTTATCTAGAATTCTGTACCTCCAATAAAATTGGGTAAGGAATTTTTTGTAGATTTGAATAAAATGGTGTTGAAAGATATTTGGCAGGGGAAAAAAGCAAGAATAAAATTTAAGTTGTTACAGGATGCTAAAATGAGAGGTGGTTTTGGACTACCAAATTTTGAATTATATTATCAAGCAGCTAATTTAATGTGGATTAAAGAATGGATAATTTTGAAAAATACTAGACTATTGAATCTGGAGGGACATGATTTGTTGATGGGTTGGCATGCCTTTTTATGATAGAAAGGAACTAAAATACAGGGGTACTTTAGAAGACACCAGATATGTGAAGCTTTATTTTTGAACTGGGAGAGGATCAAAAAATATCATTATTTGAAGATTCCAGTCTGGGTATCGACAATTGAAGCCTTCTCACATCCAGTGATATTTAAAGGAAAACAAATTGTTAGATTCAATGAGTTATTGGATGAAAAGGGTGATCTTAAGTTAAAACAAGATTTAGAAGACCAGGGATTTAAGATGGATTGGTTTTCATATATGCAAATATTTTCTAGATATCAAGAAGATCTCAAACAAGAAGATATTTATAATGTTTTGACTATTTTAGATATTAATGTGTTCTGATGACCATGTAATAAAAAAGTTATATGGATATTTGTTAGAGGTAAAATTGGAAGAAGAACAAGTTAAAGAATCAATGATAGCATGGGGGAAAATATTTAGTTATGGTATTGATTTAGAGAAATGGCAAAAATTGTGGTCACATAATTATAAAATGACAATGTCTACAGCATATAAGGAGAATTTGTATAAGATGTTTTACAGGTGGCATTTACCCCTGACGAGGATAGCCAGAATGTTCCAGAATAAATCAGAGAAGTGTTGGAAGTGTCACCAGACCCCAGGATCTTATTACCATATGTGGTGGACATGCATAGAAGCAAGGAGACTTTGGACTAAGATACACAAGTGGTTGGAAAAAATGACAAAGAGACATATTGACTTGAAACCAGAGATATTTTTATTAGAGATCTTACCAGAGACATTTAATAAAGAATTGCAATATTTAATTGTGAATATTTTAACAGCGGCTAGAATTGTATTTGCAAAAAAACTGGAAAGGAGAGAAGATAATTGCTGATGAAGAAATTATTAAAAAAATATTGGACTGTGCTGAAATGAGTAGATTGACATTTGAAATAAGAGAACAGGAAGGTAAACAATATTATTTGATATGGGAGCTATTTTATCAATGGGTAGATAATAAAGAATGGAGATGAAATATTACATGTGAAATGAAATTTGGATAAAATGTGTAAACATTTGTTTTTAGTTAGATGAAAGAACATTTGTCACAATTGAAATTTTGAAAATGTTGAGAGCACAAAATGATTTTAACTGACCGAATCACTGTCTGTAAGTATATGGAAAGATGATGTTTTTTATGTTGTTTTTGTTTAAAAATAAAAAACTTTAAAAAAAGAAAAGAAAATAGAGCAACCAAGGACTTCGTAGCTCTCTTTCAGAAGGAGAGATAATGGAAACACCTGGTTATTTAGCATCACACACCATGTTAGAAACTCATCCTTTTGGTTACTGCTTTCCACAAAGCTGTTTTGAATTCACTGTTCCGGATTGTGTAGATGAAAGGATTTAACATGGGTACAAAGCTGGTGCGTACAAGAGAGATAGCCTTATTGAGTCGGGTGTCACCATGCGTTGAAGGTTTCAAATACATAATCATAGCTGCTGTATAGAAAATGGTTAGAACAATGAGATGGGAAGCACAGGTGAAAAAGGCTTTGGACCTCCCGGTAGCAGAAGGGATCTGAAATATGGTGCTTATAATGCGTGTATATGAAATCAGAGAGAACCCAAAGGAGCCCCACATTATAGCAGCACCATAAAGGAATCCTATTAACTCAATCACTATTGTGTCAGCACAAGCCAACTGCAAAACTGGACCAATGTCACAAAAGAAATGATCAATGATATTGCGCCCACAGTAGGGGTACGTCCACACCACAACTGCCTGAGGAAATATGAGTCCAAACCCACCAACCCATGCCAGCAAAGAGAGTTTGAGGCAGAGTCCACTAGTCATAATGATTTGATAATGCAAAGGTTTGCAGATGGCCACGTAACGGTCAAAAGACATGATCGTGAGGGTGATGAGCTCCACAGCTCCCATTGTGAAGACCATGAAACCTTGGAACATGCAACACGCAAAGCAGATGGTGTTTTTGCCAGAAAAGCTATTAACCAACATCTTTGGTATATCTGATGTTGTGGAAGAAATCTCAGCCATGGAGAAGTTGAGGAGGAAGAAATACATTGGAGTATGGAGCTTAGGTTCCATGGAAACCACAATGATGATTAAGGAATGTCCTATAAGTGACAGAAGGTACATCAGAAGCAGGAGTATATAAAATCCCAGGTTCAGTTCATGAAATTCTGAAAATCCCAGAAGAATAAATTCATTGAAAAATGTAGCATTTGACATCCCCTTCTTCTTTTCTAAAACGATACAAAAATTTATAGAAACATTAGCATTTGTGGTGTAAGAAAGGTATACAATAGGATCGGAGCAAACGATAATCACATAAATGGCTGAAGTGAATTGCTGTGCAGAGTTACTGAACCATTTCTTATTTTTTACTCACACAACTGTTGATTAATTAGTAGTTTTGGAAATGTTACCACCGCTCTCAGAGAAACTGTGGCTATTTGATTCAAGATGTGAGGGGAGACATGAAATTAATTTTTTCCTCATAAAATGCCATCACCCTTTTTACCTCATTGAAATATTGCACGCTACGTGGAAGCATTTCAGAGTTTGTTTTATTGTTTCTGAAATCTAATACGGGAATAAACAAAACTGACATAGTCTTTCTTCTTTAACTTAATATTTTTGAAGGACAGCCTTCAAAAGTATGTCGACTTTTTAAAAAAATATTTTTATTATATAGTTTTCTTCATTTTATATGACAGTTTCAAACTTTGCAACAGCGATATACCGGTATATATCCATTTCCATTATATATTCTATTATGTCTCCTAATATACATTATCATATTCATTTTATTTTACATTTTACATTTTTATAATATCCTAACATAATATTATTTACAATAAGTATTCTGTCTATCATCATACTTATATTTATTTCTAAGTTCTCATCAGTTGATCGTCTTTCATTGTTACTTTTCTAATATTTGCATCTACTCTCCAACCAATTGTACCATACGTCCCAAATTAAAAAGTGTTCTGTTTCTCCTTTATCTTTCATTTCCATTGTCAATCTATCCATCTCAGCACAGTCTAATATTTTCTTTATTACCATTTCCTCAGAGGGTATGTTTCCAGTTTTCCAATTTTGAGCATATACAATTCTAGCCACTGTTATTACATGTAGCCTTAATATTGGATTTTTTTAAAAAATATATTTCCCTGTCAACATGCCTAATAGAAATAGCTCTGGTTTTAAATCTATTTGACATTTTTTTAATTGAGAGTATTAAACTTTGCAGGCAAACCCTTCATCACTTCATTGTGGTGTGTAATATTATCAGGTGCCTTCCCAAAGTGATTTTAAAAATGTACTATCTATTCATGCAACATTTCACCTCTACACACACACACAGGATTAATTTACACTAAAAAATGTAGCAGTGGTGAGGAATATTTGTAGACAGGAAGCAGTTGCAATTTGAAAGAATTTCTCTTTTATTCTATTACAAAAGAATTGTATTTCATAATTTCCATGTCTGGAATTGGAATCTGTTTTTAGCCCTTTCTGATCAGTTACTCCAAGGTAAGAAATGTACTCTCTCTCTTTTTTCAATTGTTCTACAGAGGAATTATTGATCTGTCATCCGCACCTCTATAACTGTCTTGTTTGGCTCTGCAACCCAACAAGACAGACACAGATTTCAGAGGATAATTAGAACTGCAGAAAAAACAATTGCTACCAACCTGCCTTCCATTGAGGACCTGTATACTGCATGAGTCAAAAAGAGGGCTGTGAAAATATCTACAGGCTCCTCACATCCTGGACATAAATTGCTTCAACTTCTACCCTCAAAACAACATTACAGGGCACTGCACACCAGAACAACTAGACACAAGGACTTTTTTCCCCCATGCCATTACTCTGCTAAACAACTAATTCCCACAACACTGTCAAATTATTTACTAAGACTGTATTACTATCGCTCTTCTCATCCTTCCTATTACCTATCTCCTTTTCTACTGATGACTATAACTTTGTTACTAGTGTTCTTATGATTTATATTGTTTTATTTGGTTTCCTATTTAGTATGATTTTTGTTGATTTAGTATCCTATGACTATCTCTAAGTGTTGTATCTTATGATTCATAATGAATATATTTATGACGACTATGATCATGTTTTATCACTTATGTCTTTTAAGTACACTGAGAGCTTATGCACCAAAGACAAATTCCTTGTGTGTCCAGTCACACTTGGCCAATAAAGAATTCTATTCTATTCTGTTTTTTAGCCCTCTCTGATCAGTTACTCCAAAGTAAGAATGGTACTCTCTTGTTTTTCAATTAGTGGCAAGACTTCAAAGCTGGGTGAGAAAGCTTGCAACCCATGGATTCATGGGTCATGGATGTAGACATCCTGACCATTTTCCTACTTGACCTTAATCTTCAGCTTTCTACCCTCTTTTACCAAAAATAAGACCCAACTGGAAAAACACAAAATACTAACTGACAGCTACTAATTACCAGGCTGCGTACAGGCCACAACATTATCTGTCTGTCTGTCTGTCTGTCTGTCTGTCTGTCTGTCTGTCTGTCTGTCTGTCTGTCTATCTATCTATCTATCTATCTATCTATCTATCTATCTATCTATCTATCTATTTATCCATCTATCTATCTACCCTGTTTCCCCCAAAATAAGACATCCCCTGATAATAAGCCCAATCGGGCTTTTGAGCGCATGGCAATAAGGCCAAGCACTTATTTCAGGGTTTAAAAAATATAAGACAGGATCTTATTTTGGGGAAAAACACGGTATCTATCTATTCTTTCTGACTCACACACTCTCTCTTGCTAGCTAGCTCTTTAGCTGTCTATCATCACAGCTTCCACATGTAAAGATTTTCTCCTTTGAGCACAGAAAAAAAGTTGATTTTTTTCCCTCTCACAAATATCACTTTTACAGATACTGTTAAGGGCACTGTCTTTAACCAGGATTACAGTCCAGATCAAACAGATAATCTCTGTTCTTACCTTCTTAGTCATGATTTAATGTGTTCCTGGAGACCATATTAACAAGGAAAAGCTTTACATATAACTCTGTTTGTAAGTGTGAATAGCTGGAAGGATTCTTTTTTTCCCTTATGTGATTTCTTAACAGGTTCTCAGGGGTATTGCAAGTGATGTAAAAATGTCTCTTCAAGAAAGTATAATTTTATAAAGAACTCCAAATACACTGGTGTATAGTGGAGGAGTGAGATAAATCCTTTCTTTAAAAAGAGTTAGGATCAAGAATGAATGAGAAAATAAATAAAAATGGTCTGATTGAAAAGTGACCCATAGTCAGGGGTGGGGTGCTGGGGGTTCACAGGGGTTCGGGAGAACCTTTAGCTAAGATTCTGTGAAGTTTGGAGAACCCACAAATCCCGCTCCTGGCTGGCCCTGCCCACCCTGCCCCTACCCTCCCAGGAGTCCCCACGCGGCATGTTTTGGATGCAGGTAAATGCAGGCTACATGCGGAGGCTCAGATGGGCTGAAAAATGGGCCTACCAGAAGTTTGGGAAGGCTGGAAATGGAGCCGTTTCCGTTTCTAGCCTCCAGAGGGCCTCCAGAGCCTGGGGAGGCCATATTCACCCTCCCGGAAGCTTGAGGAAAGCCTTCTGAGCTTGGTGAGGGCAAAAATGCCCCTCCCACCATGGTGCAGGAGGCTGACTAGGCCATACCCACCACAGCCACGCCCACCCAGTAACCAGTAAGAGAACCCCTTGCTAAAATTTTTGGAGCCCACCCCTGGCCATAGGCACAAATAAATTATATTAAGATGATTTGATCTTTACTGAGGGACTACATGATAATTGAATTGCAAACAAATGTATGAAGACAGAGTGAATGTGTTGAGATTAAGGAACGACTGAGAGTGATTGGATGGAATCATTGAGTTCTCCATGAAGAAAGTAGGCACAAATCTAAAGGACAAAAGGCAATGTCTAAGGCAGGGGTATCAAACTCAAGGCCCTGTGTCTGATCTTGATGAATACAAATCACCAGGACCTGATGGATTCCATCCCAGAGTTCTAAAGGAGCTGGCAGATGTCATCTCAGAACCATTGCACCACAACTTTCAAAAATCCTGGAACACCAGGGAACTTTCAGAGGACTGGAAAAGAGCTGATGTGTTCCCATCTTCAAAAAAGGAATGGAAAAAAAAAAAAACAGACCCAGGAAACTATAGACCAATCAGCCTAACATCAATATCCAGGAAGATATTGGAAAAGATAATAAAAAAAGAAATCTGCCGACACCTAGAAACGAGTAAAGTAATAACTAGCAGTCAGCACGGGTTTGTTAAAAACAGATCATGCCAAACCAATCTTATTTCATTCTTAAACACAGTGACTAAATTAGTACACCAGCAAAACACTGTCAACATAGTATACTACAGGAAGGCATTCGACAAAGTAGACCACAACCTACTTCTTTGTAAGCTAGAAAAAAGGGGATAGATAGCTTCACCACCAGATGGATTAACAACTGGCTGACAAACCATACTCAACGAGTAGTCCTTAATGGGTCTAAGTCTACATGGAGAGAAGTAAGCAGTGGGGTACCACAAGGTTCTGTCTTAGGCCCAGTACTCTTCAATATCTTCATAAATGACTTAGATGAGGGAATAGAAGGGGAACTTACCAAATTTGCAGATGATACTAAGATGGCAGGAATAGCTAACACCCTAGAAGATAGTTTCAAGATCCAGATGGAACTTGACAGACTTGAACACTGGGCCCTCTCTGACAAAATGAAATTCAATGTAAAGAAAAGTAAAGTCTTACACTTACGTAAGAAAAACCAAAAGCACACATATAAACTGGGGGAAACCAGGCTTAATAGCAGTGACTGTGAGAGGGATCTTCGAGTCTTAGTAGACAATCAGCTAAATATGAGCTAGCAGTGTGCAGTGGCAGCTAAAAAAGCCAACGCAATCCAAATTGCATTAACAAAGGGACACAATCAAGATCAAGTGAGGTACTAATACCACTCTATAAAGCCCTAGTAAGACCACACCTAGAGGACTGCATCCAGTTTTGGTCAGCACACTATAAAAAAGATGTTGAGACTCTAGAAAAAGTGCAGAGAAGAGCAACCATGATGATTAGGGGACTGGAGACTAAAACATATGATGAACGGTTGCAGGAACTGGGCATGGCTAGTCTAGTGAAGAGAAGGACCAGGGGAGACATGATAGCCGTCTTCCAATACTTGAGGGGCTGCCACAGAGAGGAGGGGATCAAGCTATTTCCAAAGCACCTGAAGGCCAGACAAGGAATAGTGGATGGAAACTGTCCAAGGAGAGATTCAACCTAGAAATGAGGAGGAATTTTCTGACAGTGAAAACAATCAACCAATGGAACAGAAGTTGCCTTCGGAAGTTGCAGGAGCTTCATCACTTGACACTTTCCAGAAGAGATTGGACTGCCATTTGTCAAAAATGGTGTAGGGTCTCCTGTTTGCGCTAGATGACCTATAAGGTCCCTTCCAACTTTCTTAATCTAATACAATGTAATTGTATTACAAAGTAATACAAAAAATAGAACATCTAGAAAAATGATGTAATGTTCTGGCAGCAAAAATATTGCTTTCCCAAAATGGATAATTAAACGTCTATTTTTCTAGCTGAAATGTCACATTTTTCTGAAGAACTGTTATTTCAATAGGGAAATATATCATATATACACTTACATTGAATGTGTTTGTGTGCATTCAGAGAAACACACTTAACAAGCACACACAGAGACACTTGGATATACTGTATCTTTCAATAACTTAGTGCACAAAACTTTCCAAGATTAGCTTTCTTAAATTGGCCCACAGAGATCTATGTGGTGCTCAGGGACCTCCTAAGAAATCCTTGAGATATCAACAAGAAAGTCCTAAGGTGGGGTGGGGGGGGGGGAGAGGAGAATCTTGCCAAAATAGGATGAGGAAAAAAAAATCAGATCTCCATTAATTGTACTAAAAGCTATCTCAGAATTGGTGTACAAGAGTGTTGAAAGAAATATCCATCTGGTTCAGTTCAAAGCAAGGAAAAAGACACTGGAAACATGGAGGCTGTTTGGAAAGAGGGTTTAATGGTGAACAGAACCACCAAGTACATGGTCCTGGTCAGTGGTGGGATTCAAATTTTTTTGTACCAGTCCTGTAGGTGTGGCTTGATGGCGATGTCATGTGAGCCCACTCACGGCAATGTGGGGCGGCAACTTGCTGTGAGTGACATCGAGCTGGCCATACCCACTGTCACATGACCCCCACCAAGCCACACCCACAGAACCCAGTAGTAAAAAAAATTGAACTTACAGGGCTCCTGTAAACCCCATCTTGTTCTGCCCCAGCTCCGGATTTCCAAGGATATTGACACACACCAACGGTCCTTATCAAATTTATTAAGTAGCAAGAATAAACAAGACCAGCAAAGGTTTGCAACCAGCCCAGAAAGCAAGATATGATAAACCAAAATACTCTGATTATAAATACGAGTTGTTTCCAGCAAAAAAGCATTAGCTGGGTGCGACTTAAATAGGCTAAGGGAATGGCCAATTATCCTCAAGCCCTACTCTTGAGTAGACCTCCTCCTCCTTTTGGCAGCTCTGCATGCTCGAGCATTGAGGAGAGGCTCCTCCACTTTGCTCTCTCCACTTGAAGGAACCTCTGGAGGTTCTGAAGGCCCTGGGTGAATCTCTGCCTTTGGCACCACATCCTCTTCAGCCTCCTTGCTGTCCGACACGAGCACTGGCTGTGCAGGCTGCTGGCGCGACACCACACCAGCCTCCTCTTCATCGGGATCAGCCACAATCCGTGCAGGCTGCTGGCGGGCCACAACACATCTAATATCTGTTACTTGATTAGTACTTAACAAATATCTTCTTTCTTAATATGTTTCCTAATAAACAAAAGCACTCAACAGTATGAGAGATTCAATGAAATGGATGTCCGCACAGGCAGGACTCAACAGAGGACCAATATCGCGAAAGACACTGTCAACGACATTGGACCCACAGCAATCTCCAAACCATAAAATAATCTCATCATATATCCATCTAACCAGTTATCTGTCTGTCTGTCTAGCTATCTGTCCATTCATCCATCCCCCACTCATCAGTCACCCATCAATGATCTATCTATCTATCTATCTATCTATCTATCTATCTATCTATCTATCTATCTATCTATCTTTCTATCTATGATCTATCTTTCTATCTATCTATCTATCTATCTATCATCTCTGTCTATCTACATCTATCTGCCTGTCTGTCTGTCCATCCATCCATCCATCTGTCCAGTTATCTGTCTGTCTGTCTAGCTATCTGTCTGTCCATATGTCCATTCATCCGTCCATCCATCCATCCCCCACCCACCCAGTAACCCATCAATGATCTATCTATCTATCTATCTATCTATCTATCTATCCATCCATATATCTACCTATCATTTCTGTCTATCTACATCTATCTGCCTGTCTGTCTGTCTGTCTGTCCGTCCATCCATCCATCTATCCATCTATCCAGTTATCTGTCTGTCTGTCTAGCTATCTGTCTGTCCATGTCCATTCATCCATCCGTCCATCCGTCTGTCCGTCCATCCATCCATCCATCCCCCACCCACCCAGTCACCCATCAATGATCTATCTATCTATCTATCTATCTATCTATCTATCTATCTATCTATCTATGATCTATCTATCTATCTATCTATCTATCTATCTATCTATCTATGGTCTGTCTATCTATCTATCTATCTATCTATCTATCTATCTATCTACTATCTATCATCTAACATCTCTGTCTCACACAGTCTCTCTTGCTGGCTAGCTATTTAGCTATCTATCATCACAGCTTCCACCTGTAAAGATTTACTCCTTTGAGCGCAGAAAAAATATTGATTTTTTTCCCCACAAACATCAGTTTTAGAGATGTTGATAAGGGCACAGTCTTTAACCAGGATTACAGTCCAGATCAAACAAATAATAGTCACTGTTTTTACCTTGTTAAGTCACTATTGAGCATGTTCTGGTGACCATATTAACAAAGAAAAGCCTTACTGTACATATAACTAGTAAGTATGCATAGGAATGCATACAATTGGAACAGTTTCACCAAATATTTCAAGTTTGACTCTGCCGCAATATTGACATGGAATGAAGCTCTTTGGTGTCCTCACAATGAACATCTGCACATACAAAGCACAGTGTGTGGTTTGTGTTTCTCCCAATGAATGGCATGCAATTGACTATTGCTTGATTCCAGTTAATGTCAGGACTTCCACCACGTTACTGCAGATTCCCCTGTGGTTTACTGCTAAATCAGAAGAGTGAATTTGAACCCTCTTTTCAGACAAAAACATAGTTGAACCCCGGTTTATTTGTGAATATTTTTTATTTATTTATTCAATTTCTATAGCCCCCCAACCAATAGGCTTTGAGCAACTTATAATAAGAGATGTAACATGTTGTTAAATTCTTGGTTTTCCCATTCACACCTGAACACTTACACATCATTCTGTATCATTCATTCATTCATTCCATCAATTGTTCATTTGTTCATTCATTTATCAGATTGTTAAACTGCCCTACTCCCTCAAAGAGATGTTAAATAAACATCATTCAAAGAGTAAAAATTCTTTACAAAACAGAGAAAATATATAAATCACGTCACATATACTATCTTTGTTTGTCATTCTGGCGTAATTTTCCATTCATTCTTGACCCTAACTCTTAATAAAATGAATTAATCTCACTCTTTTACTATACACTAGGGTGGAAACTTTTATATCACTTGCAGGTCCCCCTGAGGATTGATTGATTGAGGACCTGTTAAGAAATCACATAAGGGAAAAAAAAAACCTTCCAGCTATTCACATTTACTAGTTATATGTAAGACTTTTCCTTGTTAATATGGTCTCCAGAACATGTTCAATGGTGACTAAGAAGGTAAGAACAGAGATTATCTGTTTGATCTGGACTATAATCCTAGTTAAAGGCTTATCAATATCTGTAAAACTGATGTTTGTAAGAAACAACATTTTCTGTGCTCAAAGGAGAAAATATTTACGTGTAGAAGCTGTGATGATAGATAGCTAAATAGCTAGCCAATAAGAGAGAATGTATGAAACAGAGAGAGTGTCAGCTTTGGAAGCCATATTAAGCCAGAAGCTTCCATGTTGCCACCTTCTCATGTGTGGGAAAGAAGGAGGGGGGATTTAGTAGAGGGGTTGTCTGTAGACATAATAGCATTCTTCCTGTCGGTCAAGGTCATGGCGATCCTGCATCTGGAGAAGGAGTGGTTGGAGTGATGTCTTTAGATGGGATGGCAGTTGATTGGAGCATGTGATCGACTGAGGAGTGAGGGGATGGTTTTGGGAGTTTCGACTTACTGAGGGAAAACCTGGACCTCTCAGATTTCGGTTTTACCAGATGTGCCAGTTTACCTATTCTAGTAAGTAGAACTTTGAAAAATGCTTGCTTCAGAGATTTTACTTGGAGTTGGGTTTTTTTCTGGAACTCTGGCAGAGAGATGATAGATAATAACAGATAGATAGATAGATAGATAGATAGATAGATAGATAGATAGATAGATGGATGGATGGATGGATGGATGGATGGATGGATGGACGGACGGACGGACGGACGGACGGACAGACAGACAGACAGACAGACAGACAGACAGACAGCAGACAGACAGACAGACAGACAGATAGACGATGTATAGATAGATAAAGGATGGATATTTATTTATTTATTTATCGGTTCGATTTATATGCCGCCCTTCTCCGGAGACTCAGGGCGGCTTACAATGCGTTAAGCAATAGCCTTCATACTTTTGTATATATCTGCTTAGTAGGGCTTTCGCCCCCCCCCCAAGCCGTGTTCTTTTTTTTACAAAGTCAGCTTATTGCCCCCACAAACCGGGTCCTCAGTTTACCTACCTCGAAAGGATGGAAGGCTGAGTCAACCTTGAGCCTGGTGAGATTTGAACTTGCAGTAATTGCAGGCAGCTGGTGTTACTTAACAGCACTTAGTCTGCTTCGCCACCAAGGATAGATGATAGATTGATAGATGATAGAGATAGATTGATGATAGATAAAAGAGAGAGAGAGAGGGAGAAAGATGAGAGGGAGGGAGGGAGGGAGGGAGGGAGGGAGGGAGGGATGAAGAGAGGGAGAAAGAGAGACAGTTTCTCCAAAAATAAGACCCAACTGGAAAATAAGCCTTAGCATGATTTTTCAGGATGCTCTTAATATAAGCCCTACCCCCCAAAATTAGCCCCAGTTAAGATTGTCAGCCAGACAGATGCATTTAGTACCTTGTTTCCCCAAAAATAAGACCTAAGTGGAAAATCAACCCTAATGCTCCCTTTGGAGCAAAAATTGATATATGATCGTGTCTTCTTTTCAGGGAAACAAGGATGGATGGATGGATGGATGGATGGATGGATGGATGGATGGAAAGAAAGAGATAGAGAGAGAGATGGATAGACGGGTGGATGGATGGATAGATAGATAGGTAGCTAGGTAGATAGGTAGGTAGATAGATAGATAGGCAGGCAGACTGGCAGGCAGGCAGGCAGACAGGCAGGCAGACAGACAGACAGACAGATGGCTCAAAATATTTTATGTATGTTGAAGCATTTTTCTCATCCATGCTCACATTGTTATGGAGGAGAGTGGTGCTATGATTTAATGAAAGAAATGTGCAAAGCTCTGTTGAGCTTATAGTGCGGGAGAACTTTTAAAAGATTAACAATGCCCTAAGAATTCAAAGCTGAATATCAAAGAGGACTGTATGTTCAATGACTTTTTCTATTTAGCATAGACAAGCTAAGAAGCCTTAACAGAGCTTCAGTGAGGAATGAGTATACTTCACCATTCTATTTGGTTCAAATCTTCTCCTTCTTTAAGGGATCAGACATTGAGAACAATTGCTCAATGGAATAATGTGCCATTTGGAGTTTTGGGTACTCCATCACTGGAAGTTTTCAAAAATAGACTGGAAAACCATTTGCCTGGGATGCTTTAAGGCTCCTGACTTTAGTAGGGGTTGGTCTTGAAGATTTCTGATTCTAGCAGCTTAAAGATTTATTCAAGTATAGATCATTCCATGGGGGGAAACCTGAATGGACCAGCACTAAATATAAAAATTAAAGCAAAAAAAAAATGCTTTAGTAAAAATAAATTGGGAAGCTTGATGTTTTAAGAAATGTGGAAACTCAAATAACTTTGTTCTTAGTCCAGCTTATGTATTGTATGTAATTAATATTTTAGGAAGGAACGCGGTGGCTCAGTAGCTAAGACACTAAGCTTGGCGATCGAAAGGTCGGCTGTTCGGTAGTTCGAACCCCTAGTGCTACATAATGGGGTGAGCTCCTGTTACCTGTCCCAGCTTCTGCCAACCTAGCAGTTCGAAAGCAGGTAAACAATGGAAGTAGAAAAATAGGGACCACCTTTGGTGGGAAGGTAACAGCATTCTGTGTGCTTTTGGCGTTTATTCATGCCAGCCACATAACCATGGAGACGTCTTCAGACAGTGATGTCTTTTTGGCTTTGAAATGGAGATGAGCACTGTCTCTTAAAGTCGGGAACAACTAGCACATATGTGCGAGGGGAACTTCTACCTTTACCTTTAAGCCAGGAAAGTTCCACCCAATCTAATTCAAATTTTTGATGTTCCATCAGCTGCAGAACTGGACTTTAGAGGAACATGGGGGAGAATCTGCATCAGCAGAGTCATAAATATTCTTGATTCCTCAAACAACCTCTACCCTCAACACTGAGTTATTCCTTTTACACAGTGAATAGAGATAAATTGGAATATCTTCCTTCCCCTCCTCCTGCTCCTCCTTCTTCACCCACTTGCTCAAAGCAAATTTCTTTCTTCCTCTTATTTTGAGCAGTCTGATATCAGCTGTTGGCTTTTGATTATGCATGGAGTAGCCCTCAAAATTTCTGGATGTAGGATATAGAAATCTGGAACAGGCAATGACTCCATGAAGAGTTAATATAAATGTAGATTTCTTTTCAGGTTTTATCAAGCATATATTGGGATTCCTTTTCAAGTTACAGATAGTCCTCAGCTTACAACTATTTATTTAACCACCGTCCAAAATTACAACAGCATTGAAACTTAAGTAAAGTACAAGAAGGTGAATGAATGATCCTTTTCTCAGTCTGACTTCAAGAGAGGAAAAGGAAAATTTTTCTTTTCTATCTATTTTTAATTAAGATGTGTCAAGGAAGACTGAACAGCTCTCATTGTTTTTCACAGATCACTGCCTTCCGTGCAATTTAATTTAGTGTCTGAAAAATAACATGAACCTTGTGACTGAAAGAGTTTTGAAGAGATTTTTTTTTCTTCCTCCCTTCCTTCTCCTAGTGTAATTTGGATGAGAGCAACCAGAGTTAAGATGACAGTATTGAGGTAGATTAATAGCAGTAGCTCTTGGATTTATATACCGCTTCACAGTGCTTTACGACACTCTCTAAACAGTTTACAGATTCAGCCTCTTTCCCCCAACAATCTCGCTCATCATTTTACTGACCTCAGAAGGATGGAAGGCTGAATCAACTGGATCGAACTGCTGGCAGTGGGCAGAATTAGTCTGCAATACTGCATTCTAATCACTGAGCCACCAAGGCATTGACTTTGCAAAGGATTTGAACACATTGTAAGTAGCAAAACAAAGTCCAAGCATTGGTGATTGTCTTTTCCATGTGGAATAGAGAGGGATACACTCTTGTTCTTAGGATCTAGGATCTTCTTCAGGTAGCCCTACTGGTGATGAGGTCTATATTTCTTCAAGATTTCTTTTAGGTCCTTCCATAGACTTGGCTCACCATCAACCAAGTTCCCCAGATCACCTCCAAAAAGTTCCCTAACAGATTCGTTGACTTCCATTCCCATATGATAATCTTTGGCTCAGTTTGGGATCTTGTAATAATTCATTGTTGCCAGTATTATTTTTTTTTTTTAAGTCATTATCACATAGATTCATTATTGAATCACACTCTGAAAGAATGTCATAATCCTTTGTTTTTATCAGTCTGATTAATCTTCTGTAGTCTACTTGGTTTCTTCATCACCGTCAGCAACTAATCACTGTGGAAATTATTCCATAGATGATCTTTCAGGGTTTTGTAGGTATGTCATGGCCAAATGAAAGGCTACGTTGTAAAGCTTTCAAAAAGAAAAAGAAAAGAGATTAATCACTTGTGGGGTTTTTTTCCTAACAATAGTGCCAAGTTTTATTATGTATAGATGGTAATGGATGTATAGGAGTATATCTCATATTAAAGTTGTATAAATTTATAAGTCTTAGTGTCAGCGTTTCAATGCTGGCATAGAGAGCAGAGGAGAGCGAGAGATAAACGCTGAAACTTTTGCCTGCTAAATCCCTTTGAAGTCCAGTTGTCGTGGAAATGAGGGGAGGGGGCACATTCCTGGGAAATGAGGAGAAAAAGAAGTCTGAAGAATGACTTGGAAAACAGCCAATGAGAAGCAGAGATTTGGGGATCAGAAAGGGAGGGATTGGGAGGCAAAAGGTCAGTCTTGTCTGCGTGGAGTCACGATCCGGTGGCTGTGCTCAATTAAAGAAAGATTTCCTTAAAGATTGGCAGTTTGGAAATTCATTTAATTTTGAGATAGCATCGCAGTCTGACACTTAGAGTGTCTCTCAGTTGAATTCATCTACATTCAAAGATTTTCACATTAATTTTTTTTTTCTTATTTTCCACATTCTCCAGTACAGTGGTGGATTTCAAAAATTTTTACTACGGGCTCTGTGGGTGTGGCTTGGTGGATGTGGCGGGGAAGGTTACTGCAAAATCCTGATTTCCTCCCGATCACCTGGGACTCGGGAGGCAGAGAATAGATGGGGGCAGGACCAGTCAGAATTGGAATTTACCGGTCTCCGAACTACTCAAAATTTCCACTATCGGTTCTACAGAACTGGTCAGGACCTGCTGAAACCCACTTCTGCTCCAGTACATCTGTAGCTTCCAATTTCTGGAAAAGGAGAACTCACTAAAACTTACCATTAGATGAATGTTTATATACTTGAAAGAATATTTAATATTCTACCAACAAAGGAGAATATTTGTAGCTCAAATAGTTGAAATGAGGAGTCCTTGATGCTCTCTACGCTTGCTTGTTTTTAATTCAGTCTGATGAGGTTACCTAGTTTGGGTAATGAAATGTTTGAAAAAAAACAACAACAAACAAGCTCAGAGAGCACCAAGGATCCCTCAATTAATATTCTTTCTATAAGAAAAAAATGGTTAAACAAGAAAAGGAGGAGAGGAAAAGAGGAAGGAACTAGCAATCAAATCATATATCAGGAAAATAAATCACACCACTAAAAAACATATTAAGATGGAAGTCCAGCCTTGTTCTCTGTTATCGTCCTCTGAATTGATAAATCTGATTTGTGACATATAAAATTCATCCCAAGTCTAAAAGTGCAGTGTAAGTACTTATATTGCGATGATGTAAAAAAAAATATGTTGAGACTCTAGAAAGAGGACAGAGAAGAGCAACCAAGATGATTAGGGGACTGGAGGCTAAAACATATAAAGAACAGTTGTTGGAACTGGGTATGTCTAATTTAATGAAAAGAAGGACTAGGTGTGATGTGATAGCAGTCTTCCAATATTTGAGAGGCTGCCATAAAGAAGAGGGGGTCAAGCTATTGTCTAAAGTATTTGAAGGCAACAGAAGAAGCAATAGATGGAAACTAATCAAAGAAAGAAGCAAACTAGAAATAAGGAGAAATTTCCTGACAAAACAATTAATCAGTGGAACTGCTTGCCTCCAGAAGTTGTGGGTGCTCCAATATTGGAGGACTTTAAGAAGAGACTGGGCAATCATTTGACTGAAATGATATAGGGTTTCCTGCCAGAGCATGGAGTTGGATTAGAAGACCTCCAAGTCCTTCCAGCTCTATTCTGATGGACTGATTGATTGATTGGTTGGTTGGTTGGTTGATTAATTGATTGACCTCCAAGGTCACTTCCAATTCTGTTGTTCTGTTATATATCGATTCTGTTATATATTGATTCCTGAAATTATTACAACATTGGTATTCTTTTATTGAAAATATTAAATAGTGCATGTTTAGACTCACCATGAACATTAGATCATCTGCTTGTCATTGTGTAGTACCTTTGCTCCCAACGACTGGTAGGATCCCACAGAGTTGGTCTCCTCCGGGTCCTGTCAGCTAAACAATGTCGGCTGGCGGGCCCGCGGGGAGGCCCTTCTCTGTGGCTGCCCCAGCTCTCTGGAACCAATTACCTCCTAGGTCCACACTGCCCCCACCCTATTGGCCTTCTGGAAAGCAGTGACGACTTGGCTTTTGCAGCAGACCTGGGGCCGTTGATCTCGCTGCTGCAATCTTGCGAGATCCGGCCATGAATGGAGCGTATGGGTTTTTAATGTTTTTTTAAAACAACTTTTATGGTATATTGTTCCCATTATTTTTTGTTGTAAGCCGCCCAGAGTCCCCAGTGAGTTGGGCAGCATAGAAATGTGACAAATTAAATAAATAAATAAACAAACAAACAAACAAATAAACAAACAAAGGAGCCTGAGTGGCGTAGGAGGCTAATGCCTCCTAAAGGCAGCATTTAACATCCAGCTGCCTGCAATTACTGCGAGTTCAATTCTTCCCAGGCTCAAGGTTGACTCAAGGTTGAGGACCCAGTTTGTGGGGGCAATAAACTGACTTTGTATAAATATACAAAAGTATGAAGGCTATTGCTTAACGCATTGTAAGCCGCCCTGAGTCTCCGGAGAAGGGCGGCATATAAATCAAATTAAAAAATAAATAAATAAATAAATAAATAAATAAATAAATAGATAGATAGATAGATAGATAGATAGATAGATAGATAGATAAATAAATACATCATTTAATGAGGAAATGTGTTTTTTCAATGTTTTGATTCATGATATAACTGAATCCAGGGAAGACAAATTTCCTGCTCTGAAAAATAATGACCTTGTTATTCTTGATTTTCAACAAAGCGACGCCAAATTAATTTAACTTTTTTTTTTTAAATTCCAGCAGACTACAAATAATAAAAGGAAGTATGAGGTCTGAAAATTACAGCATTGTGAAAGAAATCATTTTTATAGGTTTTCCTGGCATCCAGAAATGCAAGGTTCCTGTGTTCCTGGTCCTAGTAGTGATCTACATAGTAATAATAAGTGGGAATGTTCTGATTATCTTCTCTGTGTGGAAAGACTATCGACTCCACACCCCCATGTATTGGCTTCTGGGCAACCTTTCATTCTCCGGACTCTGCTTCACCACTGTTATCATTCCCCAAATGATGTTCAATATAATCACAGAGCGAAAAGTTATTTCCTTTACAGGTTGCATGATCCAGATATATTTCTATTTTTTCTTGGGAACTTCAGACTACATTCTGGTAGCTATCATGGCCTTTGATCGCTACGTGGCCATCTGTAACCCCTTGAGATATTCTGTCATCATGAGTGGTTGGTTCACCTTCCAGCTTGCTGCTTGCTCTTGGATAGGAGCCTTCTTCTCGGTCCTTTTCTCAGCAATCCCCCTTTATCTGCTCCCATTTTGTGGCCCCAATGTTATTAACCACTTCTACTGTGATATCCTCCCTGTGCTGAGACTGGCCTGTAAGGACACAACCACACTGGAATGGTTGAGCTACATATCAACGGTTCTGGTTGTCCTGTCTTCACTTTTCCTAACCTCGTTGTCTTACATATATATCATTACCACCATCCTACGCATTCCATCTTCAGCTGGCCGGCAAAAAGCGTTTTCAACCTGCGGTGCTCACATTACTTTGGCCTTGATTTTCTATGGATGTTCCATTTTCATGTACCTTCTACCAGAGAAAATCCATTCCTCTGGCTTCTACAAAGGGGTGGCCCTGCTTCACACTGTGGTGACCCCTTTGCTGAATCCATTCATATATACCCTCCGGAATGAGAAAGTGAAGGAAGTCTTCAAAGATGCCTTGAAACGAATGGACATCCTTGCTCCCAAAAAGGACTGACCATTCATTTAATTCAAGAATATGTTGATTCTGATACCGATGTACATATCCCAGTGTAATATGCCTTTGGGTTATTGTGAACCTAAATCCAGGTCTAAAGATATGGCTACATTTTATTTTTGCTGCAATCAAATGAAGGAATTGTAAGTGCCGATCTGTTGATGAATAGGAAGAATGCAAATTATAGTTGGTACTCCGCCTTACTCCCAGCCTGCCCACAAAAGTCAGTGCTTATCTATAGAAAGCTTTTGGAGTTTAAGTGTCAGACTCATGCTGAAAACAATAATAGCAAGAAAAGTGGCATTTTTAAGGATTTTTCTTGCCTAAGTGTAAGAATTGAATTTCATTTTGTTACATCTACCTTTATAGGTAGAACCGGAACACAGAACTTGCAGAGACCAGTGGTGAAATCCTACCGGTTCATACCGGTTCGGGTGTACCGGTAGTGATAAAATCTATCGGTTCGGTGAACCGGTAGTAAAAAAAGTTACCAGTTGGTCCAAACTGGTATTTCCAATGATCAGCTGTGCTGCGCGATTTATATCCTACTTTCTAGTGAATATAAATAGCGTGGCCCAGCTGTTCCCCCACTCACTGTTCTACTTACCTTGTTAGGTGTCCTTTTTCCGTGTGAACCGCACATTTGGCATGCACTGTGCAACTGTGGAGCACACTGTGCATGTGCACGCACACAGTGTGCGTTTGGTGCACTCTGTGCATGTGTATGCACACAGTGTGCATTTGGTTTACACTGCGCCTGCGCACACATGCAGCGAGCATTTGGCATGCACTGTGCATGCGTGCCTGCAGTGAGCGTTTGGCACCCACTGCACATGCGCAGGCAGCGAACTGATGGCAAATCGTAGAGAATTTCACCACTGGCAGAGACATAGGTAGAAGTAGTATGGACAGTATTGTGTGTGTTTGTGTTTGTGTATGTGAGAGTGTATCTAAGCACAGAAAGAGAAATGATACAGACTGTG